>NW_021318497.1:249442-253586 GCF_001605985.2 Dendrobium catenatum | reverse complement strand
GTCAAGAGTTAGGCTAACCCAAAGTAGCCAAAAACACATGGACCCAAGCCATCTTCCAACTCATATCAAATTGGATCCAATTGCCACTTGCATTGGGTCCACCAGACCCAGACCCACTTCCCACCTCAAGCCCATGGACTGGCCTGACCTGGGTTGAGCCCAAATCAACCCGAATCGAGTAGATTTGGATCAACCCGAACCATCTTTTAACCCATATCAAATTGGATCCAATTGCAACCTACATTGGGTGCACCAGACCCAGACCTATCTCCCATACCGAACCCAGGGTCTGACCTGACCTGGATCAAGCTCAATTTGACTCGAACCAAACAGGTTTGATCCAGCCACCAGTTCGATCCAGACCTTCCCAAACCAAATTGACTCCACCCTTGGCTCCAGCACGTCCCCATCGGCCTCCCCCAGTCAACCCGACCAAGACCATGGCCGGCGGCGATTGGAACCAATGGGAAATGAGTTCCGGTGGTCCCCCCCAGACAATTCCTGGATTAAGGCTGCTGTCCACCAGTTTGATCCCCACGATCTCCCCTAGACGTCGCCATCGTCCACCTGGCAACGATCCGAGCCCTCTCCAGCTCAATCCCAGCCGTCCAAGCTCCCGAAAGGTGGCCGAATACCCTTGAGCTCGCCAAACCTCCAGAAGCATTGGAATTCGTTCTCGATCACTCCCTAGAGCTCCTTCGAACTCCCAGACGCTTCCTTCGAGCTCCGAGATCGATCTCTCCTTCCGTTCGAGCAAGCGCCCGTGAAAGCTTTTAGCGTCCCGCTCGAAGTCGCACCTCTGGCCGTCCTCCGGTCCTGACATATGAAGGAGAACTGTTCGCCATCATCCCCTAAAGCTTCCTGATAGAGAAGCTCATTCGTTGAGGCCTTCTCTACAATAATCCCTCCATCCCGAGCTCCCTAGCTAGGTAGTCCGGTCAAGTGTGAAGGAAACCTTCACCCCAACGGATCTCCACCGTTGGATTGAAGGTTTCCACCGTCCTGATACTCCCTGTGAAATTTCATCAGAGTTCGCCGGCAGGATCGCCTAGATCAAGCCGGAGAAGCTCTGCGGTCTCGGATACGAGCGGGATGTTGAAGACGAAATCTCAGCTGTTGATCTCGATCAACGTCTCGGATTATATCCCGCGGTATCGGAGCACGTTTAATCCCAGCCGTTAACGGTTAGAGCCAATGATTGCTTGGCCAATCAAAGCACGGCGCGTGTAAACGATTGCTGACTGTGTAATAGCCAGATTAATAAATCCAAAAAGTCAAAGGAACTTCAAAAATTCATAACTCCCTGCACACTTGTCCAAATTAGGTGTTCTTAGGCTCATTCGAAAGGTCTCAGGGAGATCTATAAAAGCCCTATGGTTCCAGACCTTGGTTAGATCAGTCTTAGGCTTAATTTTAATTTGAGCATTTTATGAATTTCTTTAATTACTTTTAAAATACAAGTCCACCAGGTCTGGAATTTCGGGAGATTGAAATTAGGTGTGTATCTGACATGTCCAAATTTTATCTCCCCATTTTAAGTTGTTCAAGGGCATTTTCCCTATTTTTTAATTTTAAGGGTCATGGTTTGACCCTTATATTCAAAAGGGGATATAGACCTATCCAATGAAATTTAGGGTGTGATTTTTGGTGCGTTGATGATGTGTATGATGAGGAGTGTAGAGCCAGGGTTCCCCATGTAGGAGCCTAAAAAAAAGTCCTTCTGAGAAATGGTCTTAACCCTAATTAATTGATAATGAACTATTCTTAACTTGTAAAATCCATTAAAATGTTCTTGATTGTCCCTAATTAGTCCCCTAATCAAAAAGAATTGAAACCTTCTTAAATTTATTATTAGATTTGTCTTAGCTTAATCCTTAGGTAATTAGGGTTTAACCAATTTTAATTAATCTTAAAAATCTTAAAAATCCCAAAAGGGCTTTAAACACTTGTTGATCTGTCCTTAGGTCATTTATGGCCTTTGGAATTGATCCCAAGGAGTTTAGGGTTCATTTGGGTTCAAATCCTTAAGTAGCCCCTTAGTCGTAATAACTTGATAATCCCTACGAACATGTAAAATTTCTAAAATTCACTGCTAATTATAGAAAAATCTTGATTAATCAAACTTAATGGCTAATGACATTAATTAGAATCTATTACACCTTAAAAATATTAAACCTCCATAATTTGGTTAAAATCAAGGACTCAACATTTTAGGTGACCTTAGATCAAAACGGGCCAGAACTTCTAAAAATTATAACTTTTGATAGAAAACTTCAAATTGAGTGTACCACCTGTCTAACAACTCATAATTAGGTCTAGTATTTATTAAAAATTGGAAACCCTTAAGATTAACTCTAATTTTGAAAGTCAAATTTTGACACCTTAATTAACGTATCCGAATAATCCTTTAAAATATGTTAACTCCTCCAAATCCTAAAATTCTCTTAATAGGTTATTAAAATTCTCAACCAACCCATTAAAATCAGCAACCAACTCCCTTTTAATGTTAATTCACTCTTTTAATTCTAACCAATTTAAAATAACTTAATTAACCCGATTGCTATTGGGTAACCCAGGCCTACGAGGCTATTAGCTTAGCCCCAAGGAAGGTGAAATAAACTTCACGGCCTCGGTGTGAAACAAAGGTAGCAAGCAATTAACTTTCAAAATATATTTAATTAAAAATTCCTAATTTATTAATATTTAAATTTTAATTCAAATCCCCCTTTTAAGCCTTAACAAACCCAAAACTCTAGACAACTTTGACTAATCACCCAACTTAGGATTTACCCTAGTCACACGACCTTTTACACACACTTTAGATGATTTGCTAGGACAACCAACTCTAGATCTAGGTTAGGCCGGTGTTTACTTTACTGTTGTGTGCCAGATTTTTTGTAGTTTTCACTGCATGTTGTGGATGAAATTGCTTTGTTGTATCTGCTTACTTTTCTGCACTCTTTGGATGGATTGATGTATTTGGCGACTAGATTACCCTTAGGTTGGGTACGATCTGGATGTTCGCATAGTTTTCTGCATGTGGCCACGCTCATGTAGGGCAGTAAAAGGAGGCTAAATCAATAAAAAATTATTAATTGTTATAAATACTTGCACAGGTACTTCAGCTGCTAAAGCCCCCAAATAAAAAAGAGCGAGGCCAGTGTGTTTATTTTTCTTTCTGCACATATATAACTGCCTGGGAATAATTGCCTCTTATTTTTTAACTACTTAGGATAACCCTGCAAGTGAGTCTAGATTCTATTTTTGATAAAAATATAATTTGTATAATTGTCAAGTGTTGTGAAAGTTAATTTTGAGTTGGGATACATAGGTCCAAAGCTTGGATTCCAAAGAGGAAAGGATGCCCTTTTGGGAAGTATTCCTTTTCCATCTGGAAATCCAAATTTGGATTACACTTCTCTTATACCCAAAGAGGAAAGAGTGGCCTTCCCCTTAAAAGGGAAGTGCCATCTTATCCATTTGGGTAGTTCACCACAAAGAATCCAAGAAGTTTGAAGAAAAGGAGTCCAAAGACGAACAAGATTGAAGACTTGAAGATTGAGAGTATCCCACTCAAAATTACTTGCGTCATTACTAGGCTTAGAATCCGGGTTATTGTCAGTGGTGCCCGGCCACTTTACTTTATCCAGAACTATGGTTCGTAATAAGCAGAGCAACTTTGCCTATGGACATTTATTAATTAGTTAATATTTGATGTGATGAATTGATTGCCTTTAGGATTGCCTGCTTTTCTTAGTTTTTTGGAGATTGTGTGTCGCCTTTATTTTCGCCTGGATATGTGAGACTCGTGAGGGTGTGAAAGTTTTCTACTCATAACTTTGAAAGTCTAAAATTTTAGTGAGTCTAAATAACATAGAAAGATAACGAATCTAGGGAATTAGCCGGGGACCGACCCCGGGGTCGCATGCATATTTCGGCACTTCTTATTTCCTTGTTTTAGACCCTTCCCCGCCTGCGGGTAGAGTCCGGATAGTCTGACCTATGAGGACGAGGTGCCGGACCTGGGGAAGTCCAGTCTTCTAAAAAATGTTTTTATAAGCCTGTTTTTAAAATTTCAAGCATATTTGATTTGGAAGTTGTCGACCAGCATGCATTGCATTAGATACAAATTAAAAGAGTCAAA
>NW_021318497.1:209352-248824 GCF_001605985.2 Dendrobium catenatum | reverse complement strand
AATTTTATTTTCATCCTTCGGGGTGATATACTTTTTTGAACGAGTTGATTCGACTTCTAGAATTAGAATTCAATCTCAATTTCAAAATTCTCAAAGAAAACTAATATTTTTCAAAACCTGTTTTCAAAATTCCACCAACAAATATGTATGTTTTTTATTATTCTAAATAATATTGATTTAATTATTATTTCTCTTAATATATTTTGGATGTATTGTTTTGATGTTCATGAGCACTAATATTTTAGACTCCGAATTATTGAAGATTTCAAATCAGATCAGTTTATGGTTTATTGAAAATGAAGTCTGTATTTTTATTTTATTGAGTCTGAGAGAGAGAGAGAGTGGTTGTAATTGAGTAATTGTGTATACACACACTAGGAAATAGTTTAAAATTTTTTATTTTTAAATTGATTGTATTGTACAAAGTATTTTTATGACTAACCATTGCCGCGATAGAGGCTATCGCCAACACACCCCGATGGGTAGTAATATACACGACCTGATCAGAACGGGTTTCCCCCACCCGATGCAACAGCTCAAGTGGGGTTTAGTAGATGTGGGGCCAAGTTTCCCACGGGCCAAGCCCCCATGGGTAATTACATCCCACGTCGTAGCCCAAATAAAACTCTTGATTAAGGATCATATATTATCCCTTCCTAAAATGGGATTGACACAAGGGTATGGACTAAGAAGTCCTACTCAAAGGAAAGAAAGCTCCTAGAGGGCTGAATCAACATGCGTGGTTCACGCCAGTATTTAGATGCTCTAGAGCACTAAAGAGAAACTAGATGAAAGAAATCAAGCACTCAATCACATGAGTGAGAGAAAAGATGGAGGTGGCGTCATCTTGTGATGCAGATAAGTAGGATTTAGAGTCACTGAAAAGAAGGGGCCTACCTATTATTTCAGGCATACTAAGAGACCGGATGTAGTAGCCTCGAATCCTAAATCTAAATTGGATTTAGTGCTCTACACACAACACTAAGACCCGTGTCCTAATTAATACAATGCAAAATCTGGACTTACCCCGGCCTGGATTAGGGAGCCAGCTAACCACCTGATCACTTTAAAATTATGATATCAAGTCATTTATGAAAGATGGGTGGGTGGTATAGTTATTAGAAATAGGATCGACATCTAGAGAATTTTCTAATTGGTCCTGGACTTATGTAGGTCGAATGCTCCTAGCTAATGCAATTAAAATTTTATTTAATTAGTTTCTAATGCAATGCATGCTAGTTAATGTAGCTAAATCATGAATGATTTAGATTTAAAAATAGGCTTATATAAAAATAATTTTTAGAAAAGACTGGGTCTCCCTAAGTCCGGCACTTCATCCTCATAGGCCAGATTATCCGGACTCTACCCGCAGGCAGGGAGATGTCTTATAATAAGGAAAGAAAAATGCAATGATATGCATGCGACCCCAGATGATTCTGACAGTTTCCTAGGTTTGTTAGATTTTGATGTTATTTAAATCTTAAAATTTTAAAGATTAATTATGAATAAAAAAAAATTTGTAATCCTTAAAAGAGCCTAATGAATATCCAGGCGAAAAAAAATTGACATGCTAGAAAGAAACATATAAAAGGCTGGTAATATCTATTGAGCAATCAAAATAAACACATCAATATAAATCTAACAAATCAAGTAAATATTCATAGGCCAACTGCCCTTTAATTACAAATCAGGGTCTACATAAAATAAAGTGGCCGGGCATAACTGCCAACAACCCGAATTTCTAAGCCTATGAAAGATGCAAACAACTTTGAGTAGGGTATTAGGTCTTCAGGTTTTCAGTCTTCTTTGGATTTCTTCTCCTTGGACTCCTTGGAACTCTCTTCCTCGGACTCCTTGGATTCGTCGTGGCTTAAATATATAAACGAATAGACAATTTCCCCCAGTAGGGGGTATTGCCTTTTCTCTTTGGATATCTAAAGTCATTTAACTCGATCATCCAAATGGAAGAAGACTCTCGCCATTGAGGATGCCTTCTTCTTTTAATATTCTAGTTAAATAAGAATACCCCAACTCATAGTTGTTTTCACAACTCTCACCAATATTATAATTAATTACATTAAATGAAAAGCAGTAAATCTAAACTCCCTGCAAGGTTATCTTAATAAAAAAAATCATCCCAAGTAGTTTTTATATATAAATAAAAATAACTCATCACAGCCACATTCTTGGCCATGCTCTTAATCACTAAGGGCTAAGCAATCCACCTATAGCAGTTATAATTTAATGATTTTTATTTTAGCCTCATTTATTAGGGGGGCTAAGCGAGCACCTGCATAAAACATCATTAGAAATCATGACAGGGCCCCCTTTTTTATCATTGCATGAGCATGGCCACCTGTAAGAAGAATAGTATATATATATATCATTCTTAATCTAGGGGTACATCTAACGCTCATCACATCATCCACAGTGCAGTAAAAGTAAGCAAATAGAGCAATTCAATTCATCACAGCTTGCAGTGAAAACTCGGAAAGCCCGGCACACAGCAGAAAAATAAACTACCGGTCTAGCCTAGTTCTAGAAGTGGTGTCCTAGCAAACAATTCTACGTGTGTGTACGAATGGTGTGGATTGGATATGTCCTAAGCTGGGTAGTTAGTTAAGGTTGCCTAAAGTTCAGGTTCGATGGAGGTCAGAAAAGGAAACTTTAATTAAAGTTCAAATATTAATGAATAAGGATCTATTTTAGTTAATTTAGTTTGTTGAACAATTTTAAGTGCTTAGGGTAATGATATTTGAAGTTCAGATTGTATTAGCCAATTTTGGAAAGTCCCGGGTCCTCCTAGGTAGGCTGAGGGGGTTCAAAAGGTCACTATGGGAAATAGGCTAGGTTTGGGTCTCCTAATATTTTAAAAAAATACTAGACCTTAAGATGAGTAGATAGACAGGTAGTGCACTAAATTTGGAGCTTCCTATCCAAAGTTATGAAATTTTTTAAGTTTCGGGTCTTAGACTATAGACTGGGGTTGACCAAAAAGTTAACTTTCTAATTTAGGTTAGTTTCTGGAATCCTAATATTTTTAATAAATACTAGACCCTAATAGGAGTCTAATGCAAGTGCATTTGCCTAATTTAAAATTTTTTATAATTAGTTATGAATTTCTAATAATTGGGTAATTATGGGAATTTTCTAAATTACCAAATAAAGGGTTGATTTTTTAATTTTGATCCAAACCTGATCCAAACTGATTGGAATCACCCCCAAAGGTCAGGAATGACATAAGAAAGTGATCCAAAATGTTTAAGGAAAATTTGGGATTTTTAATATTTTTTAATAATTTATTAGGGGCAAAAAGATAATTTCCACCTAAGGTCAAATTAAGGCTCAATCTAGAGTCAAACTAAGGACCCCTATTTATCTAAGCTTGGGGATCAGATTCTGAACAAATCAAGCTAAGTAAGTAATTGTCTGACCAAAAGTGGATTTATTGTAATTTTTAGAAGTCTATAGGGCCCTATTTATCAGGTTAATTTGGGTTGGTTAATTAGGGATCTAAGAAGCCCTAAAAATTTCTAGAAATTCTGGGAGGTTTATAATATCACTAAGTTCAAATGTTGAATTTTTTATGTCAATCAGTGATCTACCCTAGCTCCTAAAAAATTTATAAGTTTGCTAGACGGATCCTTAATTTTTATCCTTAGGATGTCACTATGTTATATGGGTTTAAATTAAAGTTCACACTAACCCTCAAGATATTAAATGCATGGAATACACAAACAAAGTAGCCACACCATGCCCTTAGACCTAAGAGAGCCTAAACTAAGTGGTGGTGCAACCTACACATGCAAACTATAATAAAAAAGTAAGTAAATACATCTAATGAAGGGATTACTTAATGATCGGGACTCAACAATCCACTAATCCACTCCCCCATGAGTGCTCTTCACATGTAAAGCATATGTTTAAAATTTCATCGAATGGATCTCCCAAAATTAGGATTTAGTATATAAGTAATTTTAAAATAATTTAAAATACCTATAAATACATACATATATATATATTGGAAAAATAACATAATTAAAAATAAATCAATTCATATCTATATAAGTATAAGTGAGATCCATAGGCCATCCAATCGAGGTTTTAATAATAATAATAATAATAATAATAATAATAATAATAATAACAATAATAATAATAGTAAAAATAATAATAATAATAATAATAATAATAAGGCCAAATTAATAAAATAATATAATAATAACATTTCATAATATAATATAAAAATAATAACTAAAATATTATTAAAATAATGATTATTCACTATTTTTAAAATATTTAAATAAATATAAATTATTTTTAAATGAAATTAATTTTAAAATAACGGGGACAAAAATACAAGCGATTTGATATATTATACATATTTTTCGAAGTGAAAATCAATTTATGGCAATTTTAGGAAGGAATATGGTTTTAAAATATAATTAAAATTAATGTTATTATATAAAAGGCTTCAGTTAGCCACGTGGAAGGCCAGGATTTGTTTCGCGGTCTGCGGCAATCATTTCCGTTGATTGCACTCACTTGACCATGTCAGCGAGGCAACGGGACCGTTTGATCAACCGCGATTCGGGCAGACGGCGAGGATTACGCCACGTGGCATACGAGACCACAAGCGAAGGACCGTGGTCAAGGAAGACCGTGGCGGCTATGCATCTGAGCCGTTTATCGGCGAGATCAATGGTCTAGGTCGCTCGCGGTACATGGCCCGACCGAACCAAAATGCTAAACGCAAAATCACTTCATTCTCGCTATCGGGTGAATCAATTCAAACAAAATTTTAAACATGATACTTAGATATGAAGAGCATTCATGGGGATATATTAATTTGATCTAAAATGCACTATAGAAAAAAAACTATTTAGATCTAGGTGTTCTATCTAGGGTTTGAGATATACCTCGATCCAATGGATGGATTCGAACAATCTTGTGCTCGTTGAGTTTGTGGAAGATCCACGATCAGATTCCTAGTTGACGTCGAGCTCCGAAACGCCTTCTATCGAGCGGAATTCCTCTAGGAATGGAATTCACCTCGGGTTCGCTGGAGGATCGCCGCCAGTGGGGTCTTAGCGTCGGGTTAGGGTTGGAAGTAGTAGAGGATGGTGGTGGGAGCTCTCAAACCAAATCTCAGTGGCTGAGGTCGCTTGGAGAGAGAGCAAGAAAGAAAAGTCCTCAAAATGACCTAATTTTTCGTATTTAAGGAGCCTAATCCCATCATGGACGGCCAAGATCTTATCTACCTTCAATTATATTTGAATTGGCTGTGGATTCAATGCTAGGGTCATTAAGGAGGGATTAAATGCAATAAAGGGGCTCTTAATGGGCCTTAATGGGTCAAAATAACCCATTATGACTTGGGTTGACCAAGTCAAAGGTTGACTTGGTCAACCTAGTCAATTAAGTCCATAAGTGTAATGGATTGGATCATGAAGAGGTTTGGATTTGATTGAAATTGATTTGGGCTCTTAATGGGCCTAATGGGTCAAAATTAACCCAATAAGACTTGGGTTGACCAGGTCAAAGATTGATTTGGTCAACTTAGTCCATTGGGTCCATGGAAGTGGGTTCTGGACAAAAGAGAGGTCAACAAACGGACCCCCAACAGGAGCGGTGAACAAACTAGTGAATCGTTCGTGTTGGCATTGACCCAAAGTGATCAAAAAAGTATAGTGAAGACCACAAGTGAAAAAGTATCAAAGAAGTGAAAGAAAAAAAAAGTAGAAAACCCTTCTCCTGGCCTTGCCCTATAGCGAGGGCAGAGACTAGGAGAGAGTGAAAGGCAACAATGCACAAGTAAGGTATCACCAAAATGGTGAACCAGTAGTGGGGCCTTCTTCTGGCTTTACCCTCCAACAAGGGTAGAGCCAAGGAAGAACCAAAGTAAAGATCAACACACGGGTGAAAAGAAGGTAAAGGAATTCTCCCCTAGTCTTGCCCTAAAGTGAGGGCAGAGAAGAAGGGAGAATCAAAAGTAAAGATCACCACAATGGTGAGAAAGTAAGGGGGGGTTCTCCCCTAGCCTTACCCTATAGCAGGGGCAGAGCCAAGGGAAGAACCAAAAAGTACGGTAGTAAAAGTACACCGACTATCTGTCTGACTATGTCAAAATAGCATAATAGAAGGTAAAGGGGGTCCCATCTCCTCCTGCTTATCTCAGAATAATGGATTGGGGTGACTCAATATTTGCCTGACCAACTCAAGACATCAAATAAAAGAGTCACGAAATCTGGTGCCTGTCTGATCAGAACAGGACACTCAGGGAAAGAGGTGAGGAGTTCCTTCTAGGTGCTCTGTCAGGCCCTCTCTACCAAATAAGGCCAACTACCTGCCTAATTGTATCGAAACAGCAGGGTTGAAGGTGAAAAGATTCTGCTCCTTCTGCTCGTCTTAAAAAAGTGGATTGGGGTGACTCGATACTTTTGCCTGACCTCAGCAAAAGTAAAGAAGGCATAAAATGGAAGCCATCCTAGTGTTTAAAAGGATATCCGAAGTAAAAGGCGTTGAGGAAGGCCTCCCAGGGACTCTGTCGGGCTCACTCAACTAGGTAAGTAAAACCAACTACTTGTCTAACTGTATTTAGGCAGCAGGGTAGAAGGTGAAAGGATCCCGCTCCTCTTGATCCTTTTGGAAAAGTGGATTGGGGTGACTCACTAGTTCTGCCTGATCTCAACAAGAAGCTCATGAGCCACAAAATGGAAGCCTGCTTAGTCTTTTACAGGACATCTGAAGTAAAGTCGTGTTGAGGACTGCCTCACAGGGACTCTATCGGGCTCACTCAACGGGTAAGTAAAACCAACCACCTGTCTGGTCGTATCAAGGCAGCAAGGTAGAAGGTGAAAAGGATTCTGCTCCTCCTATTCCTTTCGAAACAGTGGATTGGGGTGACCCACTACTTCTGCTTGACCTCAGCAAGAAGCTCATGAGCCAGAAAATGGAATCCTTCTTAGTCTTTTACAGGACATCCGGGGTAAAAGGGTAGTAAGGGACACCTTCAAGTGCTATGGCAAGGCTTCACTTTAACCTGTAAGTAGAACTAACTACCAGTCTGATCGTATCTGGACAGAGGGTACAAGGTGAAAAGAATCCTGCTCCTCCTGATCCTTTCAGAATAGTGGATTGGGATGACACACTACTTTCTGTCTGATCTCAGCAAGAAACTCATGAGTCATGAAATGGAAGCCTGCTTAGCCTTTAACAGAACATCCGAAGTAAAGAGAGGTGGTAAAGGACACCTTTAAGGTACTATGGCAAGGCTTCACTTTAACCAGGTAAGCTTCAACGTCTGCTCCACCAACTCGGTCTTGCAAATGAAGAAGGGCTCAATACCCACTCAGTCATTTCAACTGAGTGAATAAAGAGTCAGGCTCTAATGCCTGCCTAATCATAACAAGATAATCAGAAAAGAGTGGCGAGGAGTACCTGTCAGGTGTTCTGTCAGGTCCTCTCTACCAAGTAAGACAAACTACCTGTCTGTTCATTTCAAATAGTAGGATAGGAGGTAAAAGTCACCTCAATATCAGCCTGACACAGATCTGTATAGGGATATTAGGGAGAAAGGAGTATGTAAATGGGATAATTTTAAAGATAGAGCCACCTAGAGAACCCCTTCTAGCACTTTGGTAACCACATGGTAGAGAATAAATCGTCGTGGCCATGAGTATCCAAATGCTGTCAGGATCTTCTAGGGAACCCTAACCCTACACAAAAGGGAAGGAGAATATCAGAATGACGTCTCCCGACCAAAGCTGGATGAGATATACCCTCAATAAAGTGTGTAAAGGGGCAAACTCATTCCAAAGGAGTAAAAAGAACTCAGGTAGCGAGGGGGCACCTCTGCTATAGAAGGTAGGACTAAGCATAGTAAAAACAATCACCAAAAGGAGCTATAGTGGTGAACCCAAACTCACTGATGGGGATCCTGTAAGAAGTGAAAATAATACCAAAACATCCAAAGGACCTCTCCAGTAGCTAGGAGTCGGGTATTAATAGGAAAACAAGTGGTAAAGATCTAGAAGAGCTGACTCTCTACTAGAAAATCAAGGCTCAAGAAGAAGGTGATGGTGGCACCTAAGGCACGACACCCTATATCACCAAGTAAGAGGAAGAAAGCCAAAGTAGCGAGGAAGTACTCTCGCCACTAAGGGCAACAACTCTGAGAAGAAAAAATCTCACAGTGGTAACACCCACATAAACTAGTGGGACCCTATGGGAAGTAAAGTGACCTCAACACATTCATAGGACTAATCTGGCAACTAAGCTTAGTGTATAAATGGTAAGATATGTCACTAAAAGGAGTAAGAGAACTAATCTTCTGCTAGAAAATCAAAATTTTCAAAATAGTGATATTAACATCCAAGATAGGATATACTACATCACACCCAATGAGATAACTCTAGGTAGTAAGGGGACACACTCACTACCTGAGAATAGTAATCATGAGTAAGATTGATAAAACATCAAAGGGTAACAGTGGTAACACCTACCCTAATCGGGTAAGACCCTATGGGGAGCAAAAAGCAACACTACTACACTCATAGGACTACTCTAGCAGCTAAGAGTATGGTATAAATATTGAAGTAGGTCAGTGAAAGAAACTAGGGGCTAATCTTCTGCCAGAAAATTAAAGCCCCTAAAACTATGATGCTAACACCTATGAATAGATGTACTACATCACAACTAAGGAAACAACTCTGAGGTGATAAGCGAGTACACCTGACACCTAGTACAATAATCATGAGTGAAATCCATAATTATTAGATGCTCACAGTGGTAACACCTACCCTAATCAGGTAAGACCCTATGTGAAGTGAAAGTAATACTACAACATTTATAGAACCACTCTAACAGCTCAGAGTAGTGTATAAATGGAAGAGTAGGCTGCTAAAAGAGGGCATAAGGGGATTGATCTTTCCTCAAAAAGTCCTAAGCCTAGTGAAGAAATGACATTATCATCTGAAACTAGATGTACGACATCATAGCCAAAAAACAACTAAAATTATAAGGGATCATACCCAAATGGGTGCAGACTCATCCTTAAAATAACAATCAAAGTGCCTTAAAGGAGAAGAAAAGAAGAATTTTGGGGAATTTGGGCACTTAGAGAGTTTTATCGGGTTCCTCCTGTGACAAGGGCATTTGATTTTGCTCTACTAAGAGGATCAATGTGAATGAACTGAGTAGTACAATCATATTGAAATTAATGTATAACTAAAGATCAAAACTAGGATAGAGGATCAATATTACCACTCCTAATTTGTATAGGATGGTATGGACCCAGTATCTTACCTCCAAAAGAGTCTAAACTAATGACTCTGACAACCCTAATCACATTCAACTCATATGAATGGACTGGGGGCTACATCTATCATATCAGGATTGATAGGAAAAAGGAACTCAAATAGGGATAGTATATCTCTATCATCACACCTGACTATCATAGGAGTGTGTGAATCCAGTATCACCTCTCAAAAATAGCCTAATCTAAAGACTATGACATCTCTGCTTACATTCAACTTATATGAATGGACTGAGGGCTACAACTATCAGGTCGAGACTGATAAAAGGAAGAAATTCAAATAAGGATAGTGGATCTCTATCACCACACCTGACTATCATAGGAGGGTATGAATCCAGTATCACCTCTTAAAATTAGACTTGCACTACTGGTTTTGATATCCCCGACCATACTTGGGGTGGCAAGTGAAATTGGGGGACTAAGCCCTACAAACAGAGGAGAGCAAAGTAAAAAGAATTCTATGCTCTAGCACCAATACGATTGGTGCGCATAGACAGAAGTACAAAATATCCCTATGGTGTATTAATGTATCACCTCTAAGGATAACCTTATACTCTTCAAGGCGAACGTTGTGTGGTAGAGGACAAATTGTCATGGTCACACATACAGCTAAAAAGTAAGAGGGATCCTTCTAGAAGCTATATATAAATAAGGATATCTACAGGCGGTAGGGAGGCTCCCCTGTGAAGCACTAGGCTCAAGCATAATACTTTTTTAAGTACTGCCCGTTAATGACAGGCATAGGGTGAATGCCATTTGCATCAATAAGTAGGTAGGCATCACCTTCATAAACTTTCTCTACAGCAAAGGGGCCTTCCCAAATAGGCCCAAACTTACCACCTCATCGACGATGCAAAATGATAGGCCTACGCAAAATAAGAACTAACTCGCTTATTCGAAAAGTGCGGGGTCTAACAAGGCGATCGTGTGACCGAGCCATCCGAGCCTATAGCTTAAGGTTCTGATGAGCTTGTAAATGAAGCTCTTCTAAACCATCAAGCTCTTCCAACCTTAGTCGGGAGTTATCTTCATCAGATAGATTATAGCTAACTGTCACGTGCAGTGAGGGGAGCTCGACCTCAAGCGGGTGGACTGCTTCAACCCCAAAAGCTAAAGTATATGGGGTGGACTGAGTATGAGTATGGTAGGTAGTCCTATAGGCCCATAATGCTTCAGGTAATCCATCATGCCATTCCCTCTTATTTGCAATAAAGATTTTCCTTATCAGTTGTACAAGAGTCTTATTAAATGCCTCTGCCAAGCCATTAGCTTTGGGATAGTAAATCGAGGAGTATCACCAATTAATATTATGATATGTGGCAAATCTGGCAATTTAGTTCTAAAGGACGGGCCATTATCAGATATTATATGGCATGAAACAACAAAGCGATAAACAATATTTTCATGGAAGAAACACATCACATCTTCTGATTTAACTTTCTTATGTGGGACAGCTTCTGCCCACTTAGAGAAGTAATTAGTAGCGGCTAAAATAAACCTATAATCCTTAAAAGAAGAAGGGTCTATAGGACCCACTAAATTCGTGCCCCAGCCCTCAAATGGCCAAGAAAATATAGAGGGGTGCAATGGATTAAGGGGTTGGTGAATCACCGTGCCAAGAATTTAACACTGGTAGCACCTCTTATCATGCTCCATGCAAATACGAATCATAGTAGGCCAATAGTAACTAAGGCATTTAATTTTGCCTTTCATTTTATGTCAGGACTAATGGGCACCATAAAGCCCTCCATGTATCTCGCTCATGACTCTACTAACCTCTTCCTTATTGAGGCATCTCAACCATATCTGATCAAAAGAGCATCGATGCAAAATTTATTTACATAGGCAAATGATATAGCTCTCTTTCTAATTTGAGCGACGAGAGATCTATCATCAGAAAGCCTACCGTGCTTTAAATATTCTATGAAGGGCTCTCTCTAATCTCACTCCTCATCAACAGCAAACACTGTGAGGGTATGATCTGGAGGAAACAAGTCTGCAGGGCACAGAGCTTGATGATACTGGACAATAATAGACACTATGTTTCCAGTAGGGTCAGCTAATTCTTTTGCTAACTAGGCCAATGTATCTACTTTTTTATTTTCATATCTAGGTATCTTGGCCAAAGTTACTTCTGGTATTAGGCATAGGAGCTCCATTGCTTTATTATGATATGAAATGAGCTCAAGCTTAAGTACTTTGTAACTCCAGCTACTTGATTGATTATCAGTTGGGAGTCTCTAAAGATCTTCACCCGCATAAGATTCATCTTAATGGCCAACTCTAATCTCAAAATCAGAGCTTCGTACTTAGCTTCATTATTAGTATGAGGTTCTGATAAACTATAGGAGAGTATAACCCTCAGGAGACACAAAACCTAGGCATAATCTTATCCTAACTGTAGGAGTTTTATTTGGATTTAAGGCATTAACCGATGACGCACCGTCAAAGTAAAACTCCCAAGTAAGGGACTCCTGCTCATCCACACTCAAGATTGATTCATCATGTAGATCATCATTGAGTGGGGAATGAGCAGGGATCATATAATCGGCCAGAAAGTCAGCTAGAGCCTGTCCTTTGACGGCCCGCTGAGGAATAAAAGTGATATCAAATTACAGTAAGATCATAGACCATCATGCTAAACGACCTAAGAGGATCGGATGGGTCATCAAGTACTGCAATGGGTTGACTCTAGAGATCAAGTTAATCTTATGTGAAAGCATATAATCCCTAAGCTTCTATACAGCGAAGATCAAGGCTAAACATTGCTTCTCCATCGCTGGGTACTTAAGCTCTGCAGGTATCAATCATCTGCTGAGGTAGTACAAGGCATTCTCCTTGCCTCCTCATTCTCTTGAGCTAACAA
Organism: Dendrobium catenatum; assembly: GCF_001605985.2. Lineage (NCBI taxonomy): Eukaryota > Viridiplantae > Streptophyta > Magnoliopsida > Asparagales > Orchidaceae > Dendrobium > Dendrobium catenatum. The sequence goes on along the minus strand of NW_021318497.1, from coordinate 236,642 downwards.
TGCACCTAAAGAAGACTCATCCAAGACCAAAGTGTAGAGAATCAACGGCCTACCTGGAATAGGTGCAGTTAAAATAAGGGGGTTCATCAGGTAGCGCTTTATACTCTCAAAGGCCTCCTAACTATGCTCATCCCAGTGGAATCGAGCATCCTTCTTCACTAGTGCAGAGAAGGGATGAAACCTACCAGAAAGATTGGAGATAAATCTTCGCAAGAAAGCAAGTCTTCCCTGAAAAGATCTCAATTGGGTTAGACTTTTAGGGGGTTTCAAATCCACTATGGCCTTGATCATGGAAGGATCAATCTCAATGCCACGATAGCGGACTATAAATCCTAAGAACTTTTCTGCACTAACTCAAAATGCACATTTTAAAGGATTCATCTTTAAATCAAATTTGCCTAGGCATTAAAAAATGATTCATAGATCTCGAAGGTGATCTCCACAGACCTTGCTTTGACTACCAAATCATCCACATAGTACTCAACTTGCTCATGTATCATCTCATAGAAGATGACAGTCATAGCATATTGATAGGTGGCCCCAGCATTCTTGAGACTGAAAGACATTACCTTGTAATAAAATACACTTATAGGTGTATGAAAAGCAGTGAATTTCTCATCCTTGGGATCCATCTTTATCTAATTGTAACCAGATGAACCATCCATGAATAAGAAAATGCTAGGGGACGATATTATTTCCTCCATATGGTCAGGAATGGGAAGAGGAAAATCATCCTTAGGACATACCTTATTTAGATCACGGAAGTCTATACAGACACGAATTTGTCCACTCTTCTTTCTGACTGGAACAATATTGGCAAGCCAAGTGGGGTACTTCTCTTCCCTAATGAAACGAGCTTCTATAAGCCTCTTGGTTTCAGCAATCACCTGTTATTCAATCTTTAACCTCATCCTACGAGGTGCTTGTTTAACAGGGACTACATCAGGCTTAATGGCTAATTTATGGACTACTACTTTTGGGTTCAAACTATGCATCTCAGTGTAATTCCAGGCAAAGCAGTCTCTGAATTCTGACAATAACTTGATATATTCTTGAGCCTCTGAATCAGATAGTATAATCCTATGAAAAATAGGCCTAGGATCTGACTTAATACCTAAGTTTACTTCATACAGTTCATCCATGGCGGAAGTGACGCCATCTTCAAATTCTTGTAGAGCATCAAGGATGTTATCTTCACCATTATCCAAGTATTCTTCGTCAGCAAGAAAAATAACCGGAGAAGAATGGAAAATAGTATGAAGATTGGCATTACTAGACTGACTCAATCCCATGTAGCCTACACCCTCTACACCTCTAGGGAAGTCAGTTCGCCAAACCCGGGCTTACTGTAGAGTTTGTTCATGGGACCAAGTGGAATAGATAAGGCCCCGCTCAACAAAACTCTCTACAATAGGTGAAAAGTAATGAGGGACACTTTTAACCTCTACCTCCATAGCGGTCTCCTCTAGATCCTATCTCCTAGGACTCAATGGGGAACCAATACTATGGGGTACAGAGGGACACTCCTCAGACCGTGTCGGCAAAATATTCTTGTACATGTGGGGTATGGGACTTTCACTACCCTATATTGGACTATCATTATCAATTGAGGGAATGTCAGAAGATCTTTAATAGGAATCTCCAACTCCTATCCTGCGTATCTGATGGGGGGAAGGTTGTCTGGTAGTAGACTAACATCAAAAGTCCTCTTCCTCATCTGAGTTAATATTAATAACCAATCCACCTTCAGGTATCAAATGGCTGTAAAAAGTAGGCACTGAATCATAACCAGTAGAATATGGAGATGGTGAAATGATTGAACGCTGAAGGATATCAATCATTTCATCATCAGAATAGTCGAACTCTATAGTCAAAGAAGAAGTGTAAATGTGAGGGGGAGGAGAAGTCCGAGTGTCGTGGTTCTGCGACTCACGGATTTAAACTCTACCCCTACCCCTACCTCATCATCTCCTACCTCTACTAAGGGGACCATCGTGCCTCACTACAAACTGAGAGGGATCTCTATCAAAATGGGCAGTGGAAACACCTAGCTCAATACTAACCTGTGATGGACCCTGTACTGGTGATTGACTAGGTCCCTGTGCAGTTGACTGCGTAGGACCCTGTATGGCAATAGCAGGCATCACTGGTGACTGGACAGGTGGAGCTCTACGAGTCTTTTGAGGTACATAGTACTCGGCATCATTGTAAATAGAAATCTCATGCACGGAAAGGGATGGTATCTCCAGGAATGATATGCTCAACATCATTCCTCATAAACTTCATACATTGGTGCAAGGTATAGGGCACCATTCCATACTCATGGATCTAAGATCTTTCTAAGAGAGCCTTGTATGAAGTGTCAGCCTCAATTACATGAAATTTTGCCTCAGTTAGAAAATTTCCAAACCTCAGAGGTAGGGTGATAGACCCTAAAGCTCGCTAGCCTTGGTCATTGAAGCCTTTCAACATAATTTTATCGGAAGTTGCTTCAGATGACCTAGAGATGCTCTTCAAAGTTTCATATGTTAGGATATTTACTAAAGCCCCTTGATCTATGAAGACCCTATTCAACTCATAATCATTAACTTCTAAAGTGACATATAAGAGATGATTGTGCTCAGTAGTCCCTAATAGAAGATCATGACTAGAAAAGGTTATGCATGGTGTATCATATAGATGCCATGCCCCCTCAGCGGAGTCGGAAGCAAAGAATACTTGATAGGACTATAGCTCAAGCAAGGCTTTCACCAGTGTCTCTCTCAAATCAGAGGACATCATCAAAGAGTCATAGACACTAAGAAGGGAAGGAATCTTCCTTAAATGAGCCAACATATTGTAATCAACCTCCAGCTGAGGGCCTTTCCCTTTCTCCTTAGACTGCTCCTTGGAGGAAGAGATAGGATCATCCTGCTAGGTAATGATATTCTTATCTTTTATATTCTTAGTCAACTTAGGTGGAAGGACCTTTCCTGAATATAAATGAACTTCCTATATTGAGCATCCTCAACAGGAGATTCCTCTAGTTTAGTGATGGTGGCTGGTGTTGGCTCTAAGAAAAGTACTGGGAGTGCGTTCTCAGATTCATCTTCTGAATCCATATAACATCCACACTCTGGTTCATCTTTATACTCAGACTCAGACTCTTCACCAGAATCATTCACATTATAAGAGACATGTAAAGCAATAAAAGAGTAAGTGCTAAAGAAGTAGAAGTTGAAGTAGAAGCAGTAATAAAAGGTACTGAAGATCAGAATTAGCCAGAATCACCTTCTTCTATTATTTCTTCATCAAATGAAGGGAGAATTAAGTCCTTCAGCATAAGTGTTGGAAGGAATCATGTCTTCCCCTCTGAGGTTACAACATACTTTTCTCTTTCAGATATTTTCTTATTACATAAAGCAGAAGAAGAAGAAGAAGAAGAAGAAGAAGAAGAAGAAGAATTGTGCTCAGTAGGCACTACAATATAAAGAGAAGAAGAAGGTATAAGTGCTGGCATAGTAACTACAGTGGCAACTGTCGACTTGGCCTGGAGTGGCCTCCTCTTAACTGCCTCTGAACTCTGAACTGCACGATCTATCGTCCTCCTGATCTTCTTGGAGAGTGCTAACTGGCACTCTCCCTCAAAATTATGGGGTAAACTGCCACTACTGCCCTGACTATCACTGTGGCTGAGACTATGGCTGGGACTGGAGATCATCTGAACTGTCTGAGGGACCTTTCCCTTAGGCTGCACCAAATCACTGTCCTGGAGATATATATATCTTGTGGCCATTAACCTCTCAACTCTATCCTTAAATATATAGCAGTCCTCTATCACATGCCCAATGTGCCTATGATAAGGAAAATAGAGTGGGTGCTCAATCTGATCCTCTTCCTCAATTCTATTGTTGTTGAGAAATATAAGGATATTCTTCTGAGTAAGGAATTTAAAATTTTTTTAACATTTTCCCTTTTGAAAGGATATTCCTTACTAAGCTTCTCCTGTTAGTACTGCTGACTTTTTGGAGTCCTATAGGAGGGTTTGGGCTGTACTGCTGGCTGAGTGTGACTGACTAGCTGAGCGTGACTGCTGTGGAGGTGCTGAATTGACTAAGGGCCTCTTGCCCTTATCTGATGGTCCATAAGTACTATGTACCTCCCCTATCCTAAGTGGAGATACCCTTGAAAACTCCTGACGCTGAGGTCTACACGAAGGCTGACTCTAAATCTTAGGAGGGACTGCATCAGATATGCTATCTTGCAAACTAGTGACCTTCATGAGTAGCTTCTGGAAGGTTCTAATGCTAAATCCCTTAAGATAGGGTGCTATAGGACCATCAATGTTCTTCAATAAGATCTCAACTGCGTGCTGCCCTGTAACTGTGGCTCACACTGCAAATTGAGATTCCTCCTTCTGATTATATAATATGGGAGAGTCTCTCTAGGACGCTGTCTAGTCACAACAAACTCTCCAACTGTAACCCGGTGCTCTGTACTGACAAATTTCTGTATGAACAACTACTCCATCTCTGTAAAAGTCCGGACTGAGTCATTGGGGAGGTCGACGTACCAAACAAACGCCACCCCCGCCAAGCTTCTGATAAACAATCTCAACATCAAAGGATCATTCCCTCCTATATTGCAACCTATGGCTCGGTATTGAGCCACATACTGCCTCGGGTTCTCAAACCCATCAAAAACTCTAAACCTAGGAGGGATGAATCCAGGGGGAAGGGCTCTTTCTCGTACTCCACTGGGTAAGGATGCTCTCTGCTTACTGTCTCTCCAGCCTTCCTGGAGGAAATTGCCTGTTCTACCTTCAAGATAATCAGATCATGTAGCTGACCTACTGACAACTAAGCTGGCTGACTCTGGGCTGGAGTAGTGTAAGTAGGCACTGAAGGTGGTGCTGGAACTGCTCTCTGGATCCTGTCCACTCCTACGGGGCCTAGTGTAACAAGTGGTACTGCTGGCTGGTCTCTAAAAGTACTGGTAGTAGCTACACCTTCCATCTAGGGCATTACCCCCAAGGCTGTCAACTAAGCCATCATAGCTGTCATGGCTCTGGCCATCTCTGTCATCTATGCCTGAAGGTATAAAACGATAGCATCTCTATCCACTGACCTGAGAGGTCCACCCACCTCAGGGTCTCCTTGCTCATCCTGGTCCTCGGGCTCTCTCTTATCTGAGTAACCTCGACGGGTAATCACACAGACCTGGTGCACTGGCACGTTCTCATCTGACTCCTCTCTAAGTGTGTCATCATCCTCTAGGAAAGATCGTCGAAGTGCCTCTATATAAGGACTCAAAGGAGAGGTGATCATATGAGTACTAGGAGCTAGCTCTATCTCATCCCGCTCTGGTGATTCGTCTGGAGCAGATACTATATCGTCATCACACATCATTGAGACCGCCTCGGACCCGGAAGGAACTGCTAAATCTTTTTGATCAACTATACCCACTGGCTACTCTATCTTTTCCAGCGGTGCTGTCTCAACTGACTGGACTGGGTCGACAGGGGTGTCGCTTGCCAACATCTCCAAACCCATCTAGTATGACGGGGCTCTGTACTGGTAACTGGCTGCTCTAGGGCTACCACCACTGAACTGACCTGAGGTCGGGCAAGCTCTTGCTGTTGTCTCTGTCCTTGATGACATGGGCGTCGTCCTACAGTAGGAGTAACTACCGACGGTCTCGTAATTGGAACTGTCTGTGCTGACTACTGAGTAGTCTACCCTCTCTGCCAACTGTAAAGTCTCCTCACAATTTATCTCCATAACTGAAAAGTGGCCTGAGAAATCTATCGGAGTAACTTCTCCCAACTGACATGCCCTCTACCACGCGCTAGGCAGACAATATTTCAAATCCTCTGAGTGAGGGCTTGAACATCAGCGTCCCTGGGGACCCTAGCCTGGGGTAAAGTAGTGGTAACAAGAGGGGTCGCCGTAATGCGGGCAACATCCTCCTCATTCCCACTGTGAGTTAGTGGAGAGAAGCGTCCTCCCTGGATCGCCTCTAACTCAGGAGTTACTATCACCTCTAGGGTGGGCACAATTGTAACTCATCGTGACCTCCGTCGCCTTGGATCCACTGTCCTCTGAACTAGCTCGTCATAAGCTATTGCATCTTTCATCTACTACCTCTTGAACTCTAACACAGCTAGACAAAGCCTCCTATTCATATTCCTTCTAGCCCTTCTCCTAAGTCCGGAGGTGGAGGAAGACAGAATATCTGAACCCATTGCCTAGGTGGCAGCGGGAACAGGAATAACAGGAGTCAAGGTCTGCCCGACGGTCTCAAGATGAGAGAGCCGAGCAAAAAAGAAACCCAACTAAAAGAGAGCGAAGGCACCTCAGTCTGGGCACCCCTCTTCCTAGTGGAAGTGGGAGGGGGAACCCGAACTCGAAGTACTTCTACCAAAACAGAGGGAGTAACAACAGCAACAGGCTGCTTGCGCTGAGGAGCCGGAGCAACCTGTGCAACATGAGCGGCAGGCACAGGTCGCCTAATTGCTGGACGAACGGTTGGAACAATGGCAGCAGGCTGCCGATGCTGAGGGGACGGAGCAACCTGTGCAACAGGAGCGATAGGCACTAAACGCCCAGCCGCAGGATGAACGAGTGCAATTGGAAGTAGCCTAGGCACTGGTCTCCTGGCCACCTAGCGCACTGGCTACTCGAGTACATGAATAGAACAAGCAGCTGCCCGGGCTGTCCGCCGAGCAGTTGATTATCCAAAGGGGCGCATGGCTGTGCGTCCTCTCCTTTGTGGAGGAGAGAATGCAACAGCCTCCGCCGGGGTCAGCCCGCCAAGAGTGACGAAGGCCAAGTTTGTAAAGGAACCAAAAGTGATCCCTCCAACGGGCAGACTAGTGAGCAGGGACTCAGGGAGAGTTACACGCCCGTTGGAACCAAAACTGAAAGTCACAGAAGGAACAAAGGAAGCCATGGCACTGTTGCTAAGAAAATAAATATGAAAGGTTAGAAATCAAAATTGAAATCAAGAAAGAAGGAAGGATAAGGATTTGATAGAGATAGAAAAGAATGGGTAAATGACAGAATAGCCTATAAGGCTGGAAAGAAGTAGAGTATGGAAGAATCCTAACTAAGGGGAAGGAACCCTAACTAAGGAGAGACCATAACTAAGAGACGAACCTAATCTAAGGAGTACCAATCCCGGAGTACACACAAGAAATGATAATATATGATCTGAAGATAGAGAGATAAACTGGTCCCACCGTGGTCACCAAAAACTTGTGGACCTCCAAAGGAGCACCGCTCATGGGGTTCAAATGCAAAGGGTACGGCCGCACTATCCCGTAAGACAAAACGATCACAGGCATTTACACTCGACACGAACGGGTCGATGGGAGAGAAGATTAGATCATGCATACAACTAATAATTGAGGATAGAGGCTATTGCCAATACATCCCGATTGATAGTAATATACACAATATGATCAGAACGGGTTTCCCCCACCCGATGCAATAGCTCAAGTTGGGTTTAGTAGATGTGGGGCCAAGTTTTTCACAGGTGCAAGCCCTCGTGGTTAATTACATCCTGAAAGTTTATTAGGGATGTTAAGCCCTTATGAACTGGCCCAAGGCTAACAAAGAGAGAGGTGAATTAGATAACTTTAAAACCAAAGATAAAACTCAAATCAAAATCACCACAGAAATCAAATGCGAAAATTAAATGAGGAAGAAATAATAAGAAAGAACACACCAGATTTATAGTGGTTCGGTCAAACCTTGACCTACGTCCACTCTTTAGAGGCACCCTCCAAGTATTGCACTAAACTAAGTGTCTCTCCTTTAGCCCCCACAGCTAGGCGGAGAAGCCCTTACAAAATCACTTCCACCTTTCCCGATGCGGCGGAGTCGTCGGGTCCTTTGACACCAAAGAGATCTTCTTCTTTGGTGAACTTCCCTCGAGACAAGCCTTGAATCTGATGGTATTCAGGTTTGAGCTTGCCGGAGCAACCGTGTGGAACCCCCTCCACACTCTCTTGAGTCCCCCCTCATAGGATCTTCTCCCTCTATAAAAATCCATCTTTTCCTCACTCCCTTTCAAGCTCTCTCTTCAAGTTTCCCCCAAAAGAACGAAGCTACAATGACTGCCAAAGACACTTACCAAGTGTCATGTCATAGCTTAATTAGAATATCTCAAAAATATTTATTAATGCAAGTTGCATACATTATCGTCCAGGACGATGAGCATATCATCGTGGCCTATTAGTTCAAATATGAGAAAAACGTCCTGAACATCGCCCCGAAATGAAGCTGGCCGATGTCCTATCGGCCCGGACAATCTTTCGATCGTCCCGAACGATGTAATCGTTCAAATCACCATTAATTGCTTTCCTTAATTGCCAGATTTATTTAAGAAAAGTTGCTCTATATCAGCCAGGCCAATCCGGATAGGCCAAACCGATCCACCGGGCCAATGTCCAAAAATAAGTATTTCTTAAGTAAATATGGCGGCAGATTCTTTCTAAATTAATCCTATCATCTTGGCCGATACAAAATAGTCCAAGATGATATTTTTTGCATAATGATGACTGCTTTAATAAGGATGCCCTAATTAGGGTTTCTGCTTTTGAATAGATTATCCAGGCTGATATACATATCATCCCGAATAATGTTACCAAAAATAGAACTCTTTAGGGAACAATAGAAAATCTTCCAAGTTACAAATCATCAAGTGCCACACCAAATATAATATAAGCAAGAAAGGAAAAAAGATACAAACTGACTCAGACCTAGTCTACCCAACCTTGAGCTGATTCCAAATTACAGTCTGATCGTATGAACCTGAAATGTTAGTATAAAACAGTTATAGAGAAACAAGAATTATTTGCTATCATCAAAATCATAGATCATAGATCCGCAACACATCCCAGGCCGGAGCCTAAGAAAACTCTCGATTAAAGATCATACATTATCCCTTTCTAAAATGGGATTGGCACAAGGGTATAGACTAAGAAGTCCTACACAAAGAAAAGAAAGGTCCCAAAGGGCTGAATCAATATGCGCGGTTCATACCAACATTCGAAGGCTCTATGGCACTAAAGAGAAACTAGAGAAAATAAATCAAGCACTCAATCACATACATGAGAGAAAAGATAGAGGTGGTGTCATCCTGTGACATAGATAAGTAAGATTTAGAGTCTATGAAAAGAAGGGACCTACCTACTATTTTAGGCATACTACGAGACCGAATGTGGTAGCCTCGAATCCTAAATTTAAGTTGGGTTTAGTGTTCTACACACAACACTAAGACCCTTATCCTAACTAATGCAATGAAAAACCTGGACTTACCCCAGCCTAGATTGGGGAGCCAGCTAACCACCTAATCGCTTTAAAACCATGATATCAAGTCATTTATAAAAGATGGGTGGGTGGTATAGTTATTGGAAATAGGACCGACATCTAGAGAATTTTCTAATTAGTTTTGGACTTATGTAGGTTGAATGCTCCTAGCTAATGCAAATAAAATTTATTTAATTGATTTCTAATGCAATGCATGCTAGTTAAAGTAGACAAATCATGAATGCTTTAGATTTTAAAAAAATAACTTATATAAAAATAATTTTTAAAAAAGACTGGGTCTTCCTAGGTCAGGCATTTCATCCTCATAGGCCAGATTATTCAGACTCTACCCGCTGATAGGGAGATGTCTTATAACAAGGAAAGAAAGATGCAGTGATATGCATGCAACCCTGGATAATTCTGGCAGTTCCCTATGTTTGTTAGGTTTCTATGTTATTTAAATCTTAAAATTTTAAAGATTAATTATGAATAAAAAAATCTTTGTAATCCTTAAAAGGGCCTAACGAATATTCAGGCGAAAACAAAATCCACATACAAGAAAGAAACCTAAAAAAGGTAGGTAATATCTATTATGCAATCAAAATAAATATATCAATATAAATCCAACAAATCAAGTAAATGTCCATAGGTGAACTTCCCTTTAATTACAAATCAGGATTTGCAGAAAATAAAGTGGCCAGGCACCACTGCCAACAACCCGAATTTCTAAGCCTATGACAGATACAACAACTTTGAGTGGGGTATCAAGTCTTCAGTCTTCTTTGGATTTCTTCTCCTTGGACTCCTTGGAACTCCCTTCCTCGGACTCCTTGGATTACTCCTCCTCAGACTCCTTGGATTTGTCGTGGCTTGAATATCCAAACAAATAAATAATTTTCCCTAGTAGGGGTATTGCCTTTTCTCTTTGGATATCTAAAGCCATCCAACTCGATCTTCTAAATGAAAGAAGACTCTCCCCTTTGAGGATGCCTTCTTCTTTTGAAATTCGAGTTGGATAAGAAAACCCCAACTCATAGTTGTTTTCACAACTCTCACCAATATTACAATTAATTATATTAAATAAAAAGCAGTAAATCTAAACTCCCTGCAAGGTTATCCTAATAAAAAAAATCATCTTAAGTAGTTTATATATATAAATGAAAATAACTCATCACAGCCACATTCTTGGCCATGCTCTTAATCACTGAGGGCTAGGCAGTCCACCTGTAGCAGTTATAATTTAATGATTTTTATTTTAGCTCTCATTTTATTAGGGAGGGCTAAGTGAGCACCTACATAACATGACAGCCCCCCCCCTCCCCCCCCCCCCCCTTTAGCATTACATGAGCATGGCCACCTACAAGAAGAATAATATATATATCGTTCTTAACCTAGGGGTACATCTAATGCTCATCACATCATCTACAGTGCAGTAAAAGTAAGTAAACACACAATTCAATTCATCACAACATATAGTGAAAACTCAGAAAGCTCGACACACAACAGAAAAATAAACCACCAGCCTAGTCTAGTTTTAGAAGTGGTGTCCTAGCAAATAATTCTATGTGTGTGTATGGATGGTGTGACTTGGATATGTCCTAAGCTGGGTTGTTAGTTAAGGTTGCCTAAAGTTCAGGTTCGTTGGAGGTTAGAAAAGGAAATTTTAATTAAAATTTAAATATTAATGAATTAGGATCCATTTTAGTTAATTTAGTTTTTTAATCAATTTTAAGTTCTTAGGGTAATGATATTCAAAGTTCAGATTGTATTAGCCAATTTTGGAAAGTCCCGGGTCCTCCTAGGTACTAGGCTAAGGGGGTCCAAAAGGTCACTATAAGAAATAGACTAGGTTTGGGTCTCCTAATATTTTAGGAAAATACTAGACCTTAAGACGAGTAGTTAGACATGTAGTGCACTGAATTTGGAGCTTCCTATCCAAAGTTATGAAATTTTTTAAGTTTCGGGCCTTAGACTATAGACTAGGGTTGACCAAAAAATGAACTTTCTAATTTATGTTAGTTTCTAGAATCCTAATATTTTTAATAAATACTAAACCCTAATAGGAGTCTAATGCAAGTGTGTTTGCCTAATTTGTAATTTTCTATAATTAGTTATGAATTTCTAAAGATTGGGTAATTATAGGAATTATCTAAATTACCTAATTAAGGGCTGATTTTATGGTTTAGATCCAAACTAGCTCCAAACTGATTGAAATCACCCTCAAAGATCACGAATGACATAATGAAGTGATCCCAAATATTTGAAAAAAAATTGGATTTTTTAATAATTTTTAATGATTTATTAGAGGCAAAAAGATAATTTTCACCTATGATCAAATTAAGGGCCAACCTAGAGTCAAACTAAGGAGCCCTATTTATCTAAGGTTGGGGATCAGATTTTGAACAAATCAAGCTATGGTAGGTAATTTTTTAACCTAAATTGGATTTATTGGAATTTTTAGAAGGCTGTAGGGCCCTATTTAGCAGGTTAATTAGGGTTGGTTAATTAGAGGTCTAAGAAGTCCTAAAAATTTTTAGAAAATTCTGGGAGGTTTATAATGTCACTAAGTTCAAATTTTGATATTTTCATGTCAATCAGTGATCCATCCTAGCTCCTAAAAATTTTTTAAGTTTGCTAGACATGTACTTAATTTTTGTCCTTAGGGTATCACTATGTTATATGGGTTTAAATTGAAGTTCACACTAACCCTCAAGGTAATAAATGCATGTAATACACAAGCAAAGTAAACACACCATGCCCTTAGATCTAGGAGAGCCTAAACTAAGTGGTGGTTATTAAAATAATGATTATTCACTATTTTTAAAATATTTAAATAAATACAAACTATTTTTAAATGAAATTAATTTTAAAATAACGGGACGAAAATACAAGCGATTTGATATATTATATGTATTTTTTGAAGTGAAAATGAACTTATGGCTATTTTAGGAAGGAATATGGTTTAAAAATATAATTAAAACTAATGTTATTATATAAAAGGCGGCGGTCAGCCACGTGGAAGGCCAGGATTGTTTTCGGGATCTGCGGCAATCATTGCCGCTGACTATGCTCACTTGACCATGTCAGCGAGGCGGCAAGACCGTTTGATCAACCGCAGTCCAGGCAGACAGCGAGGATTATGCCACGTAGCACACGAGACCGCAGGCGAAGTACCGCGATCAAGCCAGACTGCGGCGGCTACACATCTGAGTCATTGATCGGTGAGATCATCGGTCTAGGTCGCTCGCGGTGCAAGGCCTGACTGAACCGAAACCCTAAACACAAAATCTCTTCGTTCTCGTGATCGTGTGAATCAAATCAAATAAAATTTTAAACATGATACCTAGATATGAAGAGCATTCATGAGAATATATTAATTTAATCTAAAACGTACCATAGAAAAAATATATTTAAATCTAAGTGTTCTATCTAGGGTTTGAGATATACCTCGATCCAATGGATGGATTCGGAGGATCTTGGGCTCGTTGAGTTTGTGGGGGATCCACGAACAGATTCCTAGTAGTAGAGGATGGTGGTGGGAGCTCTCAAACCAAATCTCAATGGCTGAGGTTTCTTGGAGAGAGAGCAAGAAAGAAAAGTCCTCAAAACGACCTAATTTTTGGTATTTAAGGAGCCTAATCCCATCATGGACGGCTAAGATCTCATCTACCGTCAATTAGGAGGGAAAATATTTGAATTGGCCATGGATTCAATGCTAGGGTCATTAAGGAGGGATTAAATGCAATAAAGGGGCTCTTAATGGACCTTAATGGGTCAAAATTAACCCATTATGACTTGGGTTGACCAAGTCAAGGGTTGACTTGGTCAACCTAGTCAATTGAGTCCATAAGAGTAGAGGATTGGACCATGAAGAGGTTTGGATTTGATTGAAATTGATTTGGGCTCTTAATGGGCCTAATGGGTCAAAATTGACCCAATAAGACCTGGGTTGACCAGGTCAAAGGTTGACCTGGTCAACTTAGTCCATTGGGTCCATGGAAGTGGGGTCTGGACAAAAGAGAGGACAACATAATAGAAACTAGAAAATTTTTCTAAATATGGATCGTACTATATAATATCATATTTGTATGTACACCACCGAGGGTATGAATTAGACAGGCCCCTTTTCATCTAGACAAATTCAAAAAAAATTCTGAACAGTTCGTATCGTACGATGTCATCATTATACGTACACTGTACGAATTGGACATGTCCCTTTTCGTCCAGATAAATTAGAGAATTTACTGAATGGATCATACCATACGATGTCATCATTGTACGTACGCCATACAGGGTACGAAATTGTGGGGTCCCTTTTTGTCCCGATGAAGATGAAAAATTTTCTAATTGTTCATAAAGTACGAACCTAGTTCACATTGGATGATCATCTTGTATGAAATTATTTTGTACCAATTCACATAAGATTCGTATGCAAAAGTTTTTGAACTATTTGTACATACGAACATACAATCATATTGTATGATCATGTATGCTCAAAATGGATAATTTTAGTTTTCTGGATGATTTTTTATGTCTTTGATATTAAAGGTCCTCTAAAACTGACGTGAAATAGAGGTTTTTTTTTTGTGAATTTTCAAGGTCAATTGAAAGAGAGAGTGTATGAGAGTGTTTGAGAGAGAATTCTTGCAAGTGGAGTATGAAGGGTTCACAAGGTTACTCAAAGTAAGGATTTCTTTGTATTTTTTGTTATCACTCTTCTTTTTGTCCTTCTAGTTGCTCGTGAGAAGATCTTTGAAGAGGATGACGGTACTCTGCTGACACTTGGAGGGTGTGAACAGACGACGATACTCTGCCGACACTTGAAGGGTGTAAATAGACGACGGTTCTCTGTCGATACTTAGAGAGTGTGAAAGGATGACGGTACTTTATCGCATCGGGGATTGGTGGAAGAGAGGATTTGTAAAGGCTTCTCCGCCTTGCTGTGGGAGCAAAAGGAGAGACACTTTGATAATAGTGCAATACCTGAAAAGGGAGTCTTCATGGAGTGGATGTATGTCATATTTTGACCGAACCACTATAAATATTTGTGTTTTTTAACTTCCGCATTTATTTATTTATTGTAAGTTATTTATTGTGGTTGAAAAGTTTATTTTAAAACTTAAAATTAACTTGCTATAAAATTCAAAATGATTTTCAATTTAAAAATTCAAGAGAATTTTTTAAATTACTAATTCACCTCCTCTCTTGATTTGCCTTGAGACAATAACTTAAGTTTAACAACCTAATTAAGAATCAACAAAATATGCCTCAAGATTTGTGCCCTATGAAACCGATTTTTGGTGACATATCAATCTACATGAATTTTAGAGTCTCCATTTCCACAAGATATTCCCAAGTAAAGCATCTCTCTAATCTCTAATTGCATCACATTTGGGAGATACGTATAGTCATTTTGAAGAGTGGTATTTAAAGTTTTGTTTGGGATAATTTTTTTAGTATTTTCTAAAACAATTTATTAGTTCAAAGTTTTTTAAAAGCAGCGAAAAAATGATATTTAAAAATTGTCCCAAACGGTGCCTAAATGTTAAAAAATAAAATTTTTTTATTACCTCTTGCAATTATATACCCATGAGTTTTTAACATATTTTTAAAGGATTTTGATTTAAAAATTTAATTAAACAAAATTACTATTTATCCCTATGATGGAATTAATAAATTCCATTGGGATAGTGTAAGAAGTCAATAACAACGGTAACTTGTTCTAACTTCTTGCTGTATTTATTTGACTATATGGTTTACTTATTACAAGGAGCATGAATTTTTATAATTTTCAACTAACTACAATTAAGAAAGAGCTTGATGATAATATATTATCATTGTCATTACTCATTAGTGTTATCCTAATTAATTGAGTTATTTCATTAGTCATCATTATGAATACTTGAATGTTAAATATTATGATTATAAATGATGAAAATATCATTAATTAAAATGACTCAAATAATTTATAAGGTATGTTATTTTGAATTATGAGTTTAAGTAGAAATGAATCTTTGGTATTCCTGTATTCCATTGATAAGTCATGGGAGTGTAAAAAATTGACTAGTCTCGTCAATCTAAATCGAAAAATTTGGATACAAATTGGCCCGTTTAATAAACATGTTGGATTCAAGTCCTGCAGTATGATCCTTTATTAAACATGTTGAATTTGGTTTGACCCACCTACCTGTTTGACTCGAAAGAGACATGCTTAATATTTTTTCCCCTTATTCTTTATTTCTTTGTATAATCTTCTCTCTCTTTTTTTTTGGTCTAAATTATATGGTTAACAAGTTAATAAAATTATTTTTTTTAATTAAAATGGATTATCTGGTCGGGTTTGAGTTGCTAGCAAGTGAGGTTTGAGTTGTTAGCAGGTCGGGTTTGGGTCCACTTTTTTAACCTACTTATTAAACAGTTTGGGTTTGAGTTGACTTCATTCAGATCCACTCACTTTCGAGTTGAACTTGAACTTCAACCATTTTGATACCTTTAATAAGTGATATGATATAGTTTGGTTAGAATTCCCATGTAATTAATTGAAATTGTAAAATAATATAATGTGCACCTACACTTAAATTTAATGATAAAAGTAGCACTAAGATGAAAAAAATACTAGAGATCACATCTAAAAATATTTATTAGGTCCTAATTATGAAATCATTTCTTAATTCAAGCAATTAAATTTGTATTAGCATTTCTTGCACATAAAGAATATAATTAATATTTTAAAATAAAACAATTTATTTTTTTTAGTTATTATTAATGATACGTTATCAAAGATCATCGTGATTATGCATGAATCTTGAGGAATAGTGGAATTATAAATTTTCAAAATTAAATTTGGGACCATCCAAATTTCAATTTAAACAAATTTCTAATCAAATTAAATGACTCAGTGAGACGAACCCAACAACACAAAAATCAGTCTAATCCTAAAATGGGCCAAAATCAGATATTTAGACAGTTCAAAGCATAAAATGGATGACCAAATGATATTCAAATATATGATGCTTATACTAGAATTGAGCTGCTATACCGATGAATCCAATGAGCCTAAGATTGCTTAATTAAAAAATCATTAAGGCACTTAAATGCTTTAATAAATGTTATATGGTCAAGGGTATCGATATGAGCTGTTCGATGGAACACTTTGAATTTGGTATGGATCTTCTCCATATTTACAGAGCGTGTCATTCACAAAAATTTATAAATAGGCACACTCTCTACATAAAGAGGAGTGGGTGTGGGGCTTGGACCTTTACAAACTACAACTTTTTGGATGGAGATTGGACAAAACTCAAAGGCTTCAAGGACGTAGAGCTCCACCTAAGTATCACCGTCGACAAACTTCCATCGAACATCGTTCATTCCCTGCTAGACCAATGTCCATTCCCCACTGGACAATCTCTCGTATGATGATCACTGTCGGATTAACATCCCACCACCAACCACCGTCAAACTTTTGCAATAGACCATCACCTATAGCTAGAAAATTGCCCGTCCTCCAACCATAATTAGACTACTACCCATCAACTAATTATCGTCAAACCAATGTGCGTCAGCTAATTATCGATAGACCTCCACCCGGCATCTGATCGTCATTAGACCTCCGCTTGACGGCTGACCGCCACAGAACCTCCAGCTATTTGTTGACTAATGACTACCATCGGCATTCCTATTAGCCATACCTCTGCCCAACCATCGAATATTGATGGAACTTCACCCGTCTTCCATATACACACCACTTTGACCATCATCATCCTCTGAATGCATTCCATCCACATTGTTACCCATTGGCTACGATCCATTTAACCACTATCACCGACCAAATACAGTCTCTCCAACCTCCATCACCATTCAACTACGATTCCTTTAACTTCCTTTGCCAATTGACTATGATCCATTCAACTTCTATCACCTGACAATATGATCTCTCATACCACCATATCCCATTGATTAGGGTCCCTCCAACCACCATTGCCTACCTACCAAAGTCCCTCCGACCTCTGTTGTCTATTGACTATGGTCCCTCCGACCATTGTCACCCTCTGACTATGATCCCTCTGACCTTCATCACATGTGACTTTGGCCCCTCTAACCCCTATCTCTTTCCAACTATAATCCCTTTGATCTCTATCACCTACAGACCATGGTCCCTCCGACCATCGTCACCTAACTTCTATTCTACCGTCCATATAAATAAGCCAACACTATCTTGAAAATAACTCACATATCACTATATCATTCTAACTTCTACCATATAATGTGCTCTATATGATGCATATTTATTACATCGAGCTAAGTCCTTCCCCCTAGGAAGAGCCTTATTTGAAATCAATAATAAACACTAGTTGAATCATATTAACTAAGTCAGGCTTTAGGATTTTTTTCCCTATTTTTTGGATTTTTCATGTAAAAATTTCAGGTGTCTCTCCTGAATCTTGCACACCTCTCCCATATCTTTTTGTGTGTTGGGTCTTCATACCAAGCTTGGATGTTAAACTCTTCATCTCTCTACCACCGCCAAAGTTTTAGGGCAAAATAGTTTGGCTCAGTCTGTGGGAAATGATACATGGCTAGGGGAGGTAACTTTTACTCCAACCTCAAAAGGTTGTTCACGTTAAAGTCCTATGCATGGTTAAAGCAAGGTTGTCCGCTTATCATGATCTATTATCAAGATCAAAAGAAGTCCTTCAATATTAAAGGTAACATCATTACAATAGCTAACATGCATTATCTCCCGACAACTATCAGTTATCACTACATCAATTATGAGGTCAATAACTGGGGGAAATCTGTACTGCAATCTCAAAAGATCGTTCATGTAAACGTCTTAGGTGCAATTGAAGCATGATAGTCCATTTAACATGACCTATTATCAGATCTGAAAGAAGTCCTTCAATATTGATGACAACTTCATCACAACAACAAGCAGACATTATTCAATCACCTCTCAATCATTAGTCGTCACTATATTAGTTCCATGGGAAGAAGAATTGGAATGGGAAGCAACCTTGGTTGTAATCTCAAATATAAATGTGATCAAGTAAGTCCTTCCATTACTTCAGTTGTCCGAAAATAATCTTACTTACAATTATATATCATAAAGCTTCTCACAAATACAAGAAGGCTTCAAGCAAATCCAAAACTCTATATAGTCTCCAGGTTAACTTTTATTCGTTAGGCAAGGTCATATTATAGACCTCAAAAAAGAAGTAACGGTCTAAAGACAGATAAATCTTCACCTTCAATTCAGGATAATGAAGCATTCGCCCCTCCCAATCAAAATATAATCAATTCCATGGGGATTCGATTCGACCCCTTCCATACAGGTCAAAATCATCGAGAACCTCTCTAACAAATAATCTTATATTGGAAAAATCCTCGATGGATTCTCTTAACCTCTTCTATATAAATTAACGTCATCGAGTAACTAAGGAAAAATTTAAATGATTATGACCACTAATTTGGGATTTAGTGTTTAAATAGACAAATCTGTAAAGCCAATATTAACTAACTTGAAAGATAGACTAATGCTATATTATTGACTTGAGAAGAGAAACAATTTATTTTCATAATCAAATTTAGTATAGGAAATGCAAAAATTATCTCAAATAATAAAATTCATATTCACTTATCATTTTAATTATGAAACTATGGAAAAGATTTAATCCATGCCCAAAGATTTTCCCCCTAGTTAAGTGAACTAATGTAAGGTTTATTTTATGCCTGGTTCTAGACTCCCTATAGAGGCAAGCCTCCTTAATTAATTACATCTCTAAAGAAAATAATTTGATTAAAATGACTATTAGAACTTTTAAAATATAAAAAGATTTAATTTAAAAGTTTAATTTGAAATTTTAGAGACTAATTTATCATTTTAAAGGAGATTACATATTTATATTTTTTAAAGATTTAGGAAGGACACACTGAGGGGAGTAAGATTTGGACTTATGTATGCTTGGAGTGTACAGTCAGCTAACATCCTAGAAAACAACCAACACCTTATGTATGCAAGATAGGGTAGCTCAATCCTAAGGAATCAAGAATTTATAATTTAGAAAGCTTTGATCAAATATTTTACAATATGCTTTATAAATCTAGTCATGTAATGTAAATGATGCATAAATGATAATATATAAATAAACTATTTTTATTCATTTATAATTTCATCAAAGTATAAATCAGGATCTACTGAAAAATAAAGGTGATCAAGCTCCACAAACAAATAAGCCTAAATTTTTATTTCCTAAATAATATAGATTTAAATATGATGGCTCCAAGTCTTCTTTACACTAGTGGATGCACAGTGGGGGCACTGGGGGCATGTGCCCCCATTGGTCAAATAATTTTTTTTTTCACCTCACATCTCGATGTTATTGTGCCTCCGCTCTCATCTCCAATGAAGTTTCCACGAAGGTCTCTCATCCGTAATTATAATTGTGAGTCATTTACTCCTTCTCCTCTCTCTCTCTCTCTCTCTCTCTCTCTCTCTCTCTCTTTCTCTCTCTCTCTCTCCCCTAACTATTTATGGCTTTATGTAAACTATGTTAATTTTTTTCTCTCTCGATATGTGCAAAAAGGTCTCTCTAGTTGCAATCACGTTTCATAGAAAAAGCCAAAAATATTGTCAAAAAATAATTATTACTTTCTCTCTATGAATTAATTTATTTGAGAGAATAATTTTTTTTGCTCTCTCTCTCTAGCCAAAAATATGTGCAAAAAGATCTCTCAAGGTTTTTCTTTGACAGAAAAAACCTCTTTAAATTGGATTATATTCATTAAAAATATTTTATTGTGTTGTTCAAATATGTTTGTTCCATTTTATTTAATAATATATCATCATATTTTTTTATCATAGATATAGAGATATACTTCTAATGAAAGGTTCAAGTTGTTGTTGAAAAATTATATCCATTAAAAATTTTCAGATATATTTCTCATTATATTAGATTGTCAACTTGAGATTTTTGTCATTGATATGAGATTTATTGATGTATTCAACAATTTAAGATGAATTGGAGAACTTGCACAAAAAATGGTTGAGACTAAGAAAAATGATGTTTACTCTATGGTATTCTTATTTATAAAACTTGCTTTGATATTACCAATTGCTACAACAACAGTCAAACAAGCATTCTCAGCTATGAAAATTGTGAAGAATCGTTTGTGTAATCGTATGAGAGACTCTTGGATTAATGATTGCTTAATTACTTATATTGAAAAAAATATATTTTTAATAATATTGAAAATGAAGTAATTGTACGATGTTTTCAAATTATGAAGACTCGAAAAGAAAAATTATTTGTGAAATGTAGGGAAAATATGATGTGATTTTGATTGTAAGTTTTTATTATTATATAATTTATCTTTTTATATAACAAGTCTAACAATAAATAAATAAAACCACCAATGCCGGCCCAAGCTCAAATGAAAAAGGTTGATGTTTCTGTTTTTATATTGATAATTTGTGCCCCCATATAAAAAAGTCCATGGCTCCGCCCCTGTTTCTTTATATATTCCAAACTATAGTAACCTTCAAAGTAAGAAGGTCTAGTACATTTTGGAATTTTCATATAAACAATCATCTTTAACCTTTTACACATTGGACACTATGCAACTCAATCTAAATATACATTTTTATACATGTTATATTTTATTTTTACAAGTCAACCTAGATACATTCTATTTTGGTTTTCTTTTGCAATAAAAAAGAAAACATATGCAATGAATGTATTGGTATAATGCAAATATATACAATTTATGAATTTAATTATGTATGTCATGACATCCAAAATATTGAAAATCAGCCAACACACCCGGGATACCCTCCAGGTAAAGGTACTTGTATCAAACTAAATACACTATGGCCTAGCATAAGACTAAAGTCAGTGGACCCTCAAATAAATTCTAGTATATGAAAATATTGTGTGTGTTTGATATGTCCTAGGAGGTTTATTGTTTAAGTTATTTATCAATTGAATTTGGTTTGTTGAAAGTCAATGGAATTTTAATTTAAATTTATGTTTCAATGTTCTAATATTTTAGGATTTATTTTATGATGGATTTTAATTTTTGAATTTGAGTAATGCTTGGTTGTTTAGAGCCTCAAATGTTTTTAAGTGTTTTTAATGATTTGAGTGAACATTTATTTAAATTGAATAGTAATTATCTTTGTTAAATTAGAGTTTTGATATTTATTTCATCCTCTTTGGGGCTAAGCTAATAGCCTCGTAAGCCTGAGTTACTCAGTAATCACCTATTTCCTTAGGTTTGATGGTTAATTGATATTTTTTATTAATCCATTTTATTAATTATTTTTCTATTTATTATTAAATTTTTAGCGGTTATTTAAATTGAATAGCAATTAACTTAATTATTTAAAATTAATTAATTGATTAATAATTTATTTATTATTAGTCATTTAGGTTGAATGGTAATCCTCTTTTGAGTTTGTGTAATTTGGACTTTTGTAGAATTAGTTATTAATTTTATAAGTTCATCCTCTTAATTCATGAATTAATTAAGTGAGTTGATTAATGAATTTTATAATTTCAGTGATTGTATGTTAAATTTAATAGGGTTTTTGATATCTCATTTAGTTCTTAAAAGCCTAAGCTTTTAGAATGCATTTTTTTTATTTAATATAAATTTATCAGTATATTTCATTTATTAAGTATTGACAAATTGGGTTTATTTATATTTGTTGTTTTTTTATTAACATATTTACTTTATTATGTATATTATAATTTAAAAAAATAAAAAAAGGTATTTCTAGGTTGGGTGATAAATAAATGTTACGAAATTCTTAAGTTTGTTACTAACGATTAAAATCTTATATATATACAACATAGATAACTGGAAGTTGCCCATCATAGTCATAATAAGCCTTTATATATGATACCTCCTAATGCCTCTACAAAATGTAGAATGAAAATCTAGCTAACATTGAAGCATTAATATAGATATAAGGATTTTTTAACATACTAAAGGTGCAAATTGCTATAACGACAATATCTACATTTGTCTAAAAAAAAAAAGTTGAAAGATTATTCACACAAGACATTTATATTACAAATCTTTAAAAATTTTGCGCGCACACACACACAAATCGATAGGAAATTCAATCCAAAATGTATGATAATTTTATACAAAAGCAATGAGGAGTGAATCCAAAATTAGTGAGGATTTCACACAAAAAATAGTAGACTATCCTCTAAAATATATTTATAGGGATTTTCTCATAAACAACGAGAAATCAATCTAAATAAGTATAGAAATTTTATGTAAAAACAGTGAGAAATCAAACTAAAAATATATAGAAATTTTATGTAAAAACAATGGCAAATCAAACTAAAAATATATAGAAAATTTATGTAAAAATAGAGAGAAATTTCATTTAATATGAGTTTATTTACATGATAGAAATGTGTATTAAATCCTCACAAAATATTAAGAAATATTACTTAAACAATGTACCAATCTTCCTAAACCATACAGAAGAAATGGGCAAATTATTGGGTCAGGTGACCGGACGCGGAGATAGGTCTGGATATTAATAAAATATTATTTTAAATTAAGCGCAGGTAAAGCGCAAGTAAAGCGCTGGTAAAGCGCAACTAAAGTACAACTAAAGTGCAACTAAAGTGCAACTAAAGCTCAAGTAAAGCGCAGGTAAAGCGCAAGTAAAGCGCAACTAAAGCGCAAGTAAAAAGCACAGGTGACACGGCAAATTTTTATTAGATGTCCGAACTTATTTTTCGCGTCCGGTCACCTGACCCAATAATTTGCCGAAGAAATGACGCTCTTACTTCGCTGAAATATACAAGTCTCTTCTTCTCCTTGGCTGAAAATGGAGCAACCCCTTGCTTTCTTTTTCTTTGGCCGGATGGAGCAGCCCCTTGAGGGAGAAACATGAAGAGGTAGAGAATGTTGGCCGCTAGGGAAAGCTTGAGGAAGAGATTCTCATGAAAATGTGATGATAGGGACACTTCTTGGCCGGCCTTAGTAGCTCTCTTGCAAGTCTCCAAATGAATCACGCCATGTAAAGACAAAACAATCCATGCATCTTTGATCGAATGGCCAAGATTCAACTTTGGATTATGCTTTTTTTTTAACCCTTGAACTAAAGGGTCTAGATTAAATCCTGGACAAAATTTTTCCTTTAGATTAGAGTTGAATGTTTGGGATTAAAATGCCTTGCATTTAAACTTAATAGGGAACAATTTAAATGAAGGTTTATATATATATATATATATATATATGCGGGGGCGTGTGTTTTATTTTTTACATTAGTAGAATTTTATTTTAGTTCATTAGGATTTTCATAAGATTTTAAATTATCATAATTATTACTTTTTTAAGGAAAAAGTACCTATGGTTCGCTCGACACATATCAAACGATGTCCAATTCGAGCACAAAGAGACTCATTGGATTCGTCTCGATGAGCTGAACACAACTGCGCAATCCATTTCATAAATTAAGGTGTCAATCAAAAAAATATATGTATGAAATGAACATATGTTTAGGGGATAACTTGAATATCAAAGTACATAAATTGTCGATGCAAAAAAAGAGTTCAACGACAATGCTGTGAAAAAAAAATTCTTGATGGATTCCCTCAACCTCTTCCATATATATTAATCTCATCAAACAATGTTTTAGCAAGCAACCTTAGATAGGTCAAACATTCTTGGTGGATTTCCTTTGATCACTTTTTGTACTACACTTTAACGCATTTCTTTTCAACAACCCCTTTTCAAGGAAAGAACATATCATCATCATCATCAAGCCTCCAATCAATTGGCATCGTTAATGTGTGGCTAGACTACTGTCATGGTGCACTACCTCGGACCCTTCCATCAAGGTGTTCGTTGTCTTCCCCCATCAGCATGGATGTATATTGTCTTCAATAGAATACAACTCGACCTTTCTCATCATCGGCCATTCACTTAATGCCCATTGTTGGCCCTCTTCGATTCCTCTTAACAACCTCATCAACCTTTTACCTCCTTGCATTAAATAATTAGCCCTTCGATCAATTGCCATCAGTGGCACACCCTCCAATTGTGACCATCAACACACCCATGCTTTGAGCTGTATAAGAGGGCCAGGTCTATATCGCAGCCACCAGACTCTTGCTTGATAGTTTTTTCCATACCGAAGGAGAAGTGGAGCCTGCGTAAGAGTATCGAGTCTTGATCGTGGCCACCACCGATATTTAAACTTATGTCAGATAGTTTTCCCCGCCATGGGAGAATTGGAGTCTACATAAGAGTACTTAGATCGTCACTGCCACCAGTATTTATAGTTTTGCCAGACAATGTTTCCCACACTGTGGGTGAACTTGAGCTTGCATAAGAGTATCGTATCTTGATTGTCACTCCCACCGATATTTAAATTTTTACAAGATCGTTTTTCCTGATCGGGGGAGAATTGGGGCTTACGTATGTGTTATGTCCTGAAATATTCGTGGCGGTAGAGAAATATAAAATTTAATGACTCAGCTTTGTACGAAAATCCGGCATGCAATTAGATAAGAGTATGTGCGGCATTCATAAGAGACACCAATATTTTTATGTGAAAAACTCCTGAAAAGGGAGGAAAACCACGAGGCCTTGCCCAATTTGAATGAATCCTCTATTATTTGCAGTCGATTACAAATGAGGCCCTTCCTTAAGCGGAAGGTCTTGGCTTGAAGTACATCATATGGGGTATATTATATGGTGGGAATATAAAGAATCACTATTGATGTGTTCATTTTGTTAGAAGGACCATAGTCTGGTGACAGAGGTCAGAAGGATCGTAGTTGATTAGCGACGTAAGTCGGAAGAACCGTAGTCGGCAGACAAAAGAGATCATAAATAATGTTGTCTAGCAACGAAGGTCGGAAGGACTGTAGTCGATGGGTGATGTAAGTCTGAAGGACTATAGCCGGTGGGCGACGAAGGTCATATAGACTGTTATCTAGCGACGGAGGTCAGAAGGACTGTAGTTGGTGGGCGACGTAAGTTGGAAAGATCATAGTTGGCAGGCGACGGAGGTCATAAAGACTATTATCTGGTGACGAAAGTTAGAAGGACTATAGCCGGTAAGCGACATAAGTCAGAAGAACCGTAGTCAGTGGACGACGTAGATCATAAAGATTGTTGTCTAGCGACGGGGGTCGGAAGAACTATAGTTGGTGGGCGACATAAGTCAAAAGGATCATAGTCGGCAGGCGACGGAGGTCATAAAGACTGTTGTCTGACGACGGAGGTCCGAAGGATTGTAGTCGGCAGGAAATATGAGTCAGAAAGGTCATTGTCTGGCGATGGAGGTTGGGAGGACTGTATAAGGTAGAAGTCCAGTAATAAATAGAAATCCAGCATTAGATAGATGTCCGACAAAAGTTTGACATCGGGCAGAAGTCCGGTGTCAAGTGAAATCTATCGATGAGCGGAGGCTGGGGAGAACTCTGGCTTATTAGGGAAAAACTCCAAAGTCATTTTGAGATCGGATAGAATTTCGGCGTTACTTAGAGATCGGATGGAGTTTAGACATCACTTGAAGATCGGGCAGAGTTTCGGCGTCACTTGAAAGTTGGACAAAACTCTGACGTTACTTGAGAGTTAGACGGAACTCCGGCGTCACTTGAAAGTCAGGCGAAACTCTGGCTGTGTTCGAGGAGGAATTTCTTCCCTCCTTCTCTTATTCTCTTCTCTTTTTCTTGCTTGGGTCCCCTCTTAAGATAAATGAGGGGCTATTTATTATTTTTTTGAGGATGGCATGACCCATAAATATGAGGACGATCAAGGGCAAATGTGGAGTGGTTTGAATGGATGACTGATATAGAATCCCTTGATCGTGGGTTGTTAGTCAGACATTTGAAAGTCTTAATGAGATCAAAATTTGGAGATCTTGGGCTCGTTGGATTTCTCGTCAAGCCGCTCGATTCAACTATAAGCGTGTCATATTTGAAAACTTTTTGGTAATCCAAATTTTGGATTGAACCTTCCAAATGTGCTTTGGGTCTTTGATTTGGACATATTTAGGCTCAAATCAAGTTGAATTTGGTGGTATTGGGTTTGTATTTTCGAGACGCTCAGTTCAACTATAAGTTTATTGAAATTGGAGTTTAGATGATCCCATATTTAATTTTTGAAGTTTCCAACTTGATTTTGCTTCAAAATTCGTGTCTGATCAAGATAATTTTTTATGATATAATAGTTGCACTCCTATTTTTAGATGTCAAAGCTTATAGAGTTCGAAAATATATGTCACGACACTTCAAATCGATTGAATGTCAAAAAATTGTGTTTTAAAAAATTGAACTTTTCTCAAACTCAATCATAGATCCCCGTTGAGTTTTGAAAGTGTCAACATTGAGTCCGGAATGTCGAAAAATTGTCCTTAAGATCCCTAAAATGTCTGATTTGGCCTATCCGGGCCAAAAAATTAGTCTCAGATTCATGTGGGCAGCCGAATCGGGCGTCGCCACCGCCGCCGCAAAAACTCGCGATCGGCCCGCCTAGCCCTAGGGCTGCAAACGAACCAAGCCGAGCCGTTTATGTGAGTGTTCAAGTTTGAGTTTGTTTATCATTAACTTGTTCAAGTTTGGTTCATGTTTGATTTGAGCTTCATTTTTGTGTTTATGTTTGGTTCATTTAATTTAAGGGTGTTCATGTTTGGTTCATGTTCGATTCGTTTAATGCTTATCGAGCTTTAAACGAACAAGCCTTAACGAGGTATATTCGTGAACTTATTTAACAAACAATCAATTGAACAAATAAATATTAAATTTGTTTATGAACATATTAAACAAATAATCTAATAAACATGGACAAATATGAAATGTCTTTTATTCAGAAAATTAAATTTATAATAAAAGTAGTTGCCAATTTAAAATGAAAATATGATTAATCAATATAAATATATTCATCAAACTTATTCACAAGTTACACAACTCTCCTTGGCCTATTGGTTGAGAGCTTAGGCTTCCAACTAAGAGGTCC
>NW_021318497.1:112850-205334 GCF_001605985.2 Dendrobium catenatum | reverse complement strand
GCCTTTAAAAGAACGAGTTTGGATTATCAAATTATGAATTTCTAACCTTTTCTGGGCTATGCGTTGTCAATCCAATTCTACTAAGTTTTTGATTAAAACCAATAGGTAACTTTCTCATTTTAAGAATACTTGTTTTTTCACTAGATCATGAAACATTTTTTGTCCTTTATTTTGTTTTTGTTTGTGCCTCCTCTCTTTTTGATAATGTCAAAGGGGGAGAACATATTGTTGAATTTTTATACTGTTATCGTGTTTGTATCTTGTTTTCAAAAAATTAAAAATAACAAAATTATTTTCATCTCCCCTATTTTTTTAAAAGTGTTATTCTAGTAAGGGGGAGATTAGGAGAAATTGCTTTCTTTTGAAAATTCAAATCCAATTATTTGTCATCATCAAAAAGGGGGAGATTGTTGCGGATCTATGGCTTATGATTTTGATGATAGCAAACATTCTTTGTTCTCTACAACTGCCTTATGTACTGACATTTCAGGTTCACACGATCGGACTGTAATTTGGAATCAGCTCAAGATTGGGTAGACTAGGTCTGAGTCAGTTTGTAATCTTTTTCCTTTCTTGAGTCTGTCGTATTTGGTGTGGCATCTGATGATTTGTAACTTGGAAGATTTTCTGTTGTGCCCTAAAAGATTTCTATTTTTGGTAACATCGTCCGGGACGATATTTATATCGTCCTGGATGATCTGACAAAAGTAGAAACCCTAATTAGGGCATCCTCATTAAAGCAGCTGTCTTTATGCGAAACATATTGTCCTGGATGATTTTATATCGGCCAAGACGATCAGCTCAATTCAGCAAGAATCTGCTGCCATATCTATTAAGAAATAACCTATTTTTGGACATCGTCCAGATGATCAGCCTGGACTATAAAATATTGTCCAGGATGATCCAGGATAATTTTTCCAAACTTTCTCAGGCAATTTTGGAAAGTAATTAATGGGGATTTCGTTCGGGCCGATCGCAAGATCGTCCGGGATGATTAGACATCGTACAGCTTCATTTCAGGGCGATATTCAGGACAATTTTTCTTATATTTGAGCTAATCGGCCAGGACGATAGGCATATCATCCTGAATGATAATGGCGGCAACTTGCATTAATGAGCTTGTTTTGAGAGCTTCTATTTAAGCTATGGCAAGACACTTTATAAGTGTCTTTGGCAGCCATTGTAGCTTCATTCTTGTGGGAAAAACTTGAAGAGAGAGCTTGAAATGGAGAGAGAAAAGGGTGGTGTTTGAGAGGTAGAAGATCCTGTGAGAGGGAGGAACTCAAGGGAGTGTGGTGGAGGATCCACACGCTTGCTCCGGCTAACTCGCACCTTAGTACCATCGGATTCAAGGCTTGTCTTGAGATAAGTTCACCAAAGAAGAAGATTTCTTTGGTGTCAAAAGACCCGGCGACTCCGCCGCACCGGGGAAGGTGGAAGTGATTTTGTAAGGGCTTCTCCGCCTAGCTGTGGGGGCTAAAGAAGAGTCACGATTTTAGTGCAATACTTGGAGGGTGTGTCTAAGGAGTGGACGTAGGTCAAGGTTTGACCGAACCACTGTAAATCCGGTGTGTTCTTTTCTTATTATTGCTTCCGCATTATTTAATTTCCGCACTTTGATTTCTGTGGTGATTTTGGTTTGAGTTTTCACTTTGGTTTTTAAGTTATCCAATTCACCTCTCTCTTTGTTAGCCTTGGGCCAGTTCATAAGGGCTTAACATCCCTAACGAACTTTCATATTTAAATCGGCACCCCTCCTCTTGTGTAGAAGTTAAATATTTTACAGTCATTTCTTTTATTTCTCCTCTGATCTTCTTCTTATATTGGAGGCATTTCATTATTTTTTATAGGTGACTTTCCTTACGCAAAATCAGTGCCCCTCTTCTTATGTAAAAGTTATAATTTTTGCAACTATTTCTTTTTCTTCTCCTCTAGTCTTCTTCTTATATTAGAGGCATTCCACTATTGGAGATAGGTGACACTCCCCTATCAAGCTTCAGGGCCCCCCTCTTGTGTAGAAGGCTATTTTTTTTCCTTGTTCTTCACTTGTATTCTTCTTCTTACATTTGAGGTATTTCACTGTCAGAGATAGGCGGTATTTTCCTATCAAGCTTCAGTGCCCCTGTCTTATGTAGAAGAAGTAGTAATGAGAGACTATCTTTTTAATAGATAACTCTTGATAGAAGAAGATCAATTATTGCTTGTATACGAGGGTGATTTGAAAATATATAGCGATCATAGTGTCCTGGAGGAGAACCATAAGTGATGAGTAGATGGGGAGAATTTAATTGCCATTTGAGTGGAAGTCTATTGGTGATGGACAATTGATTTAAAGTCCGTTAGCAATTAATGGCTGAGTGTAGAGCTGAAGGAGAAAGTTCGAGGGTGCGCTACAAGTAGTAGTCGAGCGATAATTTGATGATGGCTGATATGAAGTAAAGGATCGCCAGCAAATATCAGACAAAGGGCCAATGATGGCTGGTGTCCAATGGCATTTTATAAGGCAATGTGTACCCATACTAAAGTGTACCAACATTAGATATCCCTAAGTCAATGGGTTGGAGCAGTGTGATATGCATGCATTCTAGCAACACACTAACATTGTTAACTGAGTGGAGACTTGATGGTGAATAGATTATGTCCTTTCTTTGAAGAAGAAGTTATAAAAGATGCTTGATATGCAGTAGAGAATAAGTCACTTGAATCTACTAAGAATATTTAGCTATTTTAGAGTTATTTGTCACTTGATGACAATAATTTGTATGGATATTGCATTATAATTTTTACTTTTAGATTCTTGCAAAAATGAACTTGATATATAATTTTTGTAATGTAACTCCTCTGATATTATATATGAAGTTGAGAACTTATCCTTTGGAGTAAGCTGAATTATTTTTACATCTTTGAGTCATGTGTTGATATATTGCATAATATACTTTTTTGAGACTTTTTAGCCTACTAAGATCATCATATAAGTGATGATTTTATCAATGACTTACTTTTATAGAATCTTTATAAAGAGAATATTGTTCACTAAGAGCACTGCTCGATGATATTGATCTCTATGGAAGAGGTCGAGAGAATTCACCATGGATGTATGACCTATCTGAGGTTTCATGTCAGATCCTTTGCTCGGTGATGTTAACCTATATGAAAGAGGTCGAGAGAATCCATTATGGATGTAGGACCTATCTGAGGTTGTATGTCAAAGTCTTTGTTCGATGATATTAACCTATATGGAAGAGGTTGAGAGAATCCATCAAGGATGTAAGATCTATCCGAGGTTGTATGTTAGAGCACTGCTTGATGATGTTAACCTATATGGAAGAGGTCAAAAGAATCCACCATGGATGTAGGAGCTATATGAGGTTGTATATCAGAGCCTGTGCTCAATAACATTAATCTATATAGAAGAGGTCAAGAGAATCCACCATAGATGTATGACCTATCTGAGGTTGTATGTCAGTGCCTTTGCTCAATGATATTAACCTATATGAAAGAGGTCGAGAGAATCCATCAAGGATGTAAGACCTATCCAAGGTTGTATATAAGTTGCATTTCTCGATGATGTTAACCTATATGGTAGAGGTCGAGAGAATTCACCATGGATGTAGGACCTATCCGAGATTGTATGACGGAGCATTTGCTCGATGACATTAATATATATAAAAGAGATCGAGAGAATCCATTAAGGATGTAAGACCTACCCAAGGTTGTATGTTAGAGCACTACTCGATGATGTTAACCTGTGTGGAAGAGGTCAGGAGAATCCACCAAGGATGTAAGATCTATCTGACATTGTATGTCATAGCCTTTGCTCAATGACATTAACCTGTATGGAAGAGGTTGAGAGAATCCACCAAGGATGTAAGACATATCTGAGGTTGTGTGTCAGAGCCTTTATTTGATGACATTAACCTATATAGAAGATGTTGAGAAAATCCATCAATGATCTAAGAACTATCTGAGGTTATATGTCAGAGCCTTTGCTCGATAACATTAACCTATGTGGAAGAGGTCAGGAGAATCCACCAAGGATGTAAGACTTATCCGAGATTGTATGTTAGAGCCTTTGCTCGATGACGTTAACCTGTGTGATTGCCGCGTGTATTTTGAATCAAAGAATGGTCTATCTTTACACTGCTACTATCTTTTTGATGTCGAGATTATGACCTTATCCAATGAGTAAAAGTCCAACAAGTGACTGTATAAAGCTTATAATTGATTAGAAGTATCCTTGCATTTACGAGGATTTTTTTGAAATATCATCTAGATGTTGGAGAATCTTTTTTACTATAGTTGGAGACAAATTTTCCACCCAGTCCGCTACTGATTCTTATAAAATTGATGCAGCAGGGCTGATGTCAGGAAGTTGACATGATTGGCCTTCTGAGGTTATAACAAAATTTTCCCCCTAGTTGGAACCATTTTCCACAGACGGTGCCCAATTTAAATGAATCCACTACTATTTACAATCAATTATAAATGAGGCCCTTCCTTAGGGGGAAGGCCTTGGCTTGATGTACATCATATGAGGTACATTACATGGTGGGAATATAAATAATCATTATTGACGTGTTTGTTTTGTTAGAAGGACCATAATTTGGTGACGGATGTCAGAAGGATTGTAGTCGATTGGCGACGTAAGTCGGAAGAACTACAGTCAGTGGGTGTCAGAGCCATAAAGATTATTGTATTGCGATGGAGGTTAGAAGGACTGTAGTCGATGGGCGACATTAGTTGGAAGGACCCTAGTAGTTGGGTAACGGAGGCCATAAAGACCGTTATTTGGTGATGGAGGTCAGAAGGATTGTATTCAACGGGCAACGTAAGTCGGAAAAACTATAGTCGACGGGTGATGGAGATCATAAAGATCGTTGTCTAGCCACGAAGGTCGAAAGAACTGTAGTTAGTAGGCGACATAAGTCAGAAAGACCATAGTTGGCAGGCGATGGAGGTCATAAAAACCTTTGTCTAGTGATGGAGTCAGAAGGACTATAGTTGATGGGCGACATAAGTCGGAAGGACCGTAGTCAACGAGCGACGGAGGTCATAAAAACTGTTATCTGACAACAGAGGTAGGAAGGACTGTAGTCGGTGGGCGACATAAGTTGAAAGGACCGTAATCGGTGGGCGACGGAGGTGATAAAGATCATTATTTGGTGATGGAGATTAGAAGGACCATAGTCGGCAGGAGACAGGAGTTAGAAAGACCATTGTCTGACGATGGAGCTCGAAAGGACTGTGTCATGTTGAAACTTGTTCACTATGAATTAGGTTGTTAAACCTAAGCTTATGTCCCAACGGCTAACCAAGAGTGGGGGTGAATTGGTATTAAAAAAAATCACCCTCTTTTAAAATTAAAAATCGAGAATTTAAATTTAGTGAATTTTATAGAAAAAGTTTTTCAATCACAATTTTGAAATAGTAAAATAGAAAAATAAAAAAGCAGCAAAAAATAAAAGACACAAGATTTATAGTGGTTTGGTCAAACATGACCTACATTCACTCCCCGGAGGCACCCTCCGAGTATTGCACTAATACCACGAGTGACTCTCCTTTTTCACCCACAGCAAGGCGGAGAAGCCTTTACAAAAACTCTTTTCACCACTACCCGGTGCGGCAGAGAACCGTCGTCCTTTTATACTATCCTTAGTATTGGCAGAGAACTGTCCTTCCTTTCACACTCTCTCGATGTAGGAAGAGAACCATTTGTCCTTTCAAACTCTCCTAGTGTGGGCAGAGAACCCTTCATCCTTTTGTTAGGAGATAACTACACATTTGAACAATAATATTTGAAATCATCAAAACTTTATAAGTTACAAAAATGAAAAGCATGCAAATAGCAACTATCTTAACACTTCTTACAATAGGCATGAATATCAGTGAGCAAAAAGATTAAGTGGCAGTCTAAATTGGACTATTTATATGAAAGAGAAGAAAAATCATCCAAAAACTACAAATTTTTAAGTTAACATGTAGTGGATCATCCCGTACGATCGTGGATCGTCCTGGACAATTTTACTTAAATGTGTTGGAAACGAACCAAATGTATATTGGTATGAACTGAATTCGTACCCGATCATCATCCCGTACAAATTAGGTTCGTCCGATACGAACATATATTCTATAGGTCGGTTCCCAAAAATTATAGAACGTCGCCAAAATCTTCAGAGTCGGTTCACTTCATCATGGGACGAATATGGGTTCATCTGGACAAAATTTTTTCAAAGAGCAACTCGTCCTGGTACGATTAAAATTTTTTTCTAAACGAAAATTCTCCATAGGAGATTTCATCCCGGGACGAATACACTTCGTCCTGAACGAAAATACTCCAGAGAGCAACTCATCTTGGAACGAATATAAATTTTGTTTGAACGAAAATTTTCAAGAGAACATTTCGTCCTGGGACGAATACACTTCGTCCTGGACGATCAGGACTTAAAAAAATTTTCTTCACTTCCTGTTCGTTTCATTGCTCTTACGATGAGATAACTGACTTGATCGTCTCGTACGAACTATGTTCGTCCCATACGATCAGTAAAAATTTTTTAAGATCTCTTTAAGTGTGTGTGTTTATTCACTCAATTACAATCACTCCCTCTCAAACTTAATTAAAAAAAAAATACAAGCTTTAAATACACAAAGTATCTCATGCTAAATTTAATTTGAAGTCTTCGTAGTCTAGAGTTTAATTTTCCTGAAATGTTAGTGTACACAAGAGCAAAAACAACTCTTCCAAGAAATGTTACGAGATAACTACACATAAAACAATAATATTTGAAATCATCAAAATTATACAAGTTGCAAGAATATAAAACATGCAAATATAAACTCTCTTAATAATCTCCCTCTTTTTTATGATGGCAAAATAATTATTGTTTGTATAATTTCAAATTCTAAGAATCTCTTAAACTCCCCCTGAATTGATGAACACGTGAAAATAAGGAGGCAGTGAACAACATAATTTTTTTTTGTTTTCAAAAAAAAAATTAGAAATACAAAACAAACAAAAATAAAACAAACACGCAATATATACAACATACACAAAACACAAAACAAAAACAGACACACATACAATATGAATCAAACAATACCACGAATCAAATAATTTCTCCCCATTTTTTACAACAGCAAAAAGTGAAGAAGAAAAAGACTTGACATATAAGCAGACATGAAAATCATTTGATAATTCAATCTTGAAAGTAATTGAAATAAGTTATACAAATAAAATTAAAACATTAGGCAAATCATAGTAATTCATAAAATTTAAGAAGATATATAACATATATAATAAAAAGAATTTAAAAAAAACATGAGTCAATTTAGACATTAAGATAGAGAAAATCATTGTAGAAATGATGAAAATAAAAATTATAAATTTCAAATTTCAATATGAAATATAAATGAACATAAGATCAATTTGAATTAAGAGATTAAAAGAGTCTGGAAAGAAATAACTACCGCATGTAGCGCTTTGCGCATCTTTTCACTTGTTGGGCTTATTTTGTGCCTCTTTTTCACATTGCGAACCTTTGCGCATTTTTTTTTATTTTTATACATTTGTACATTTTTCAAGAGTAATCGTATTCTTTCCAAAATTAATAATCAAAATTTTCAAATTTATCTAAGTGCATAAATATTAATTGATAAGTGAAATAAAAAATAAGAAAACATCACAATTGTAATAATAATATTAATAATAATATAGTCTAAATAAGAGACATAAAATTGACAATTTTATTAACATCAAGTTATAAGCAAAACTTAAAT
This sequence comes from Dendrobium catenatum, assembly GCF_001605985.2. Classification (NCBI taxonomy): domain Eukaryota; kingdom Viridiplantae; phylum Streptophyta; class Magnoliopsida; order Asparagales; family Orchidaceae; genus Dendrobium; species Dendrobium catenatum. Next base: position 197,561 of record NW_021318497.1, on the reverse strand, counting down.
TTAGAAAACTTAGATTTTCTAATGAATTTAATTTTAACTTACAAATCAAGATATATCACTATTTAAGATTAAAAAATTTAATAGTTGTCATAAAGGCTAACACACATTTCAATACCATTAAAGCCAAAACACGAGAACATATATTGATATCAATATGAAGATATTACAATCTAAGCTCAGGATATCAATACAAAAATAAAACATCTAAAGAAAAGAATATACAACAAACTTTCTTAAAACAACAACTAACACATAAACCACATAAAGTACATAAAATCAAGTGCAACTATCACTGAGAAGGACCCTGATCTGGAGGAGGAGGAGGTGCAGCACCAAAGATGTTAAAGTAAGTACTCATCATAAGCATATTTGTACTGAATCATTCATCTGGTCCCTCATAAAACTCAAGTCATGTTGATACTGTGCGTCTTGCTGCTGAAGATGAGTCTCAATTTGATCCAAATGTTGATCAAAATGAGTCTCTAGACGATCAAATCTTTGAACCAAATCCTGGTAATTTGGTTCATTGGCGGGTGCAGGTGCAACTTTTGGTTCTTCCTCTGTATCACTAATGACATGTGTTTTACTTGGTTCTTTTTTGAAGATTGCTCTAAATGATCCGTCATTGTAGTTGAGCGGTTCTTTAAACTCTTGATCAGGATGAACCAAATTATATTTCTTATCCAGAATGTAGGCAACTAGATGTCCTAAGGTGACATTCTTCTTTCTCTTATACTCTACATGACCAATTTCAGACAGCCCATAAAGATAGTCAAGGATAAGTTGGGCTTCATCTATAGGTTCTTTTGACATGATCAAGAATGTCACCATAGAAAGAGGAGGGGTTATATTGATTCTATCACTAGCTTTAGGAATAATTGAAATTCTAAGAACATGTTGGATGATACGTGCATTTCAAACAAGACCGGATACTTTAGCCATATGTTCGTTCAAATTGTTTCCTCTAATCACATTATTAATTTGATACCATTCATAATCATGAGTGTTGATCAAGTGATGAGCTCTAGCTCCCTCTGTCCTTAAATTCAAAAAGGCTCCTAAGTCAGCTTTGGTGATTTCAACTTTTTGTTTAAAGACAAAGGAATGGATTATAGAATGGTCAGAATTTTAAAGGACATGTTGGCGAGAAAATAGTGAAAGGTTTCTTTATTGTAGAGATAGACGAGGGTAATGATAAAACCAAACTGTGTTGAAGCAAATAAGTTCATCACCTGCAAGGTAAGTTGTTCTTGGATTAGGATTCTGGAGGGTGTGATCTTTGCTAAGACAAACCTAGGAAAAGATTCCTCATTTGCTTTGGAAAGGAAGTTCTCAGAAGAATTTCTTCGTGGTTTCCTAGCCATAACCTTTTGTCTCTTACTTGAACTTGCCATTTGAAAAAGATCTAAAATATGAAAGAGATTCAAAGCGAAGTTTAAAGTGTGACTGTTGAGTTCAAAAGCCCTTCTATTTATTAAAAATGATATGTTATAGAAGTGCTCTTTCTATTCACCCTACAACCTACAAAGTCAGAATTTGAATAACCAATTATTTCAAATGATGAGCTAAACTTAGGATACCAAATTCCTAAGTTATGAGTTCATAACAGATATCTTAAAATCATTTTCACTGCTGTCAAATATGATTCTTTTGGATTTGATTGAAATCTTGCACATAAGCAAGCACTAAACATGATATCAGGTCGGCTAGTAATAAAGTAAAGTAAAGATCCAATTATTCTTCTAAATTTATTTTGATCAACAGATTTTCCCTTAGAATCCTTATCCAACTAAACTGAGGAACTCATTGGTGTACTAATAGGTTTAGCATTATCTATTTAATACTTTTTTAGGATGTCCTTAACATATTTTATCTAACTAAGAAATATACCTTCCTCAATTTGCTTAATGTTAAATCCTAAAAAGTAACTTAAATCTCACATTAGACTCATCTCAAATTCACTACTAATTGTTTTAGATAAATCATCATAAAGATTTTTATTTGAAGATCCAAAAATGATATCATCCACATAAATTTGAACAATGAGTATATCCTTTCCACATTTCTTCAAAAAGAGAGTTGTATCCACACTTCTTTTTTCAAAAGATCTTTCAAGTAAGAAGGTGCTCAACCTCTCATACCAAGCCCTAGGTGCCTGTTTCAATCCATATAATGCCTTTTTCAAATTGAAAATATGATTTGGGTATTTAGAATTTTCAAAACCTGGTGGTTGTTCTACAAAAATATCTTCTTGAATTATCACATTTAAAAATGCACTTTTTGCATCCATTTCATACAATTTGATTCCTCTAAAACAGGCAAAAACTAGCAAAATTCTAATTTCTTCAAGTCTAGCTACAGGGGTAAAAGTCTCCTCAAAATCAATCCCTTAAATCAGATTATACCCCTTAACAACTAATCTAGCCATATTTTTAATGACCTCTCCTAAGTCATTCTTTTTATTTTTGAATACGGTGCGGCAGAGAACCGTCGTCCTTTTACACTATCCCCAGTGTTGGCAGAGAATCGTCCTTCCTTTCACACTCTCCTGGTATAGGCAGAGAACCCTTTGTCCTTTCACACTCTCCTAGTGTGGGCAGAGAACCCTTCATCCTTTCACACTCTTCTAGTGTGGGCAGAGAACCCTTCGTCCTTTCATACTCTCCTAGTGTGGGCAAAGAATCCTTCGTCCTTTCACACTCTCCTAGCATGGGCAGAGAACCCTTCGGCTGTTCACACTCTCCAAATATCGGCAGAGAATCGAATCTCCTTGACAGATCTTCTCGCAAGAAATCTAGAAGAAAGAAAGAAAAGAGTGAATATAAATTTCGTCTGAATGAAAATTTTCCAGAAAAAAATTCGTCCTGGGATGAATACACTTCGTCCTGGGAAGAATACACTTCATCCTGGGACAAATACACTTCATCCTGGGCGATCAAAACTTAGAAAAAAAATTTTCACTTCTTGTTCGTTTCATTGCTCTTACGAGGAGATAATGACCTGATCGTCCCATACGAATTATGTTCGTCCCGTACGATCAGTACAAATTTTTCAAGATCTCCTTAAGTGAGTGTTTTTATTCACTCAATTACAATCACTCCCTCTTAAACTTAATTAAAAAAATATATAAGCTTTAAATACACAAAGTATCTCATGCTGAATATGATTTGAAGTCTTCGTAGTCTGGAGTTTGACTTTCCTGAAATGTTAGTACACACAAGAGCACAAACTCTTCCAAAAAGTGTTAGGAGATAATTACACATAAAATAATAATATTTGAAATCATCAAAACTACACAAGTTACAAGAATGTAAAACATGCAAATAACAACTCTCTTAACATGTCAGGTAGAAGTCCAGCAATAAATAGAAATCAAGCATTGGATAGATGTCTGGCAAAAGTCTAACATCGGGTAGAAGCCAGGTGTCGGGTAGAAATCTATCTATGAATGGAGGTTCAGGGTCGAGTAGAAGTCCGACGTCAGTTGGCGGCCGGGGAAACTCCGGCGTATTTGGGCAAAACTCTAAAGTCTTTTAGAGATCGGACAGAATTCCGGGATTACTTGGAGATTGTGCGGAGTTTCGGCTTCACTTGGAGATCGGGTAGAGTTTCAACATCACTTGGAGATCGGGCTGAGTTCTGGCGTCACTTGGAAGTCGGACGAAATTTCGACATTAGTTGAAAGTCGGGCAGAACTCTGACGTCACTTGAAAGTCGAGCGAAACTTTGACGGTGGTCGAGGAGGATTTTCTTCCCTCCTCTTCTTCTCTTCTCCTCTTCTTGCTTGGGTCCCCTCTTAAGAGATATGAGGGGCTATTTATAGTTTTTTCAGGATCGCATGACCCGTAAATAGGATGAGGATCAAGGGAAAATGTGGAGTGGTTTGGATGGACGACCAATATTGAATCCTTTGATTGTGGATCGTTCGTTAGACATTTAAAAGTCTTAATGATATTGGAATTCGGAGATCTTGGGCTCGTTGGATTTGTCTCGTCGATTCGATCAATTCGACTATAAGCATGTCATATTTGGAAATTATTTGGTAATTCAAATTAGGGATGGTAATTCAAATTAGGGATTGAACCTTCCAATGTGCTTTGGGTCTTTGATTTGGACCCATTTTGACTCGATCAAGTTGAATTTGGTTGTCGTTGGGTTTGTATTTCCAAGACGCTCAGTTCAACTATAAGTTTTGCTACATATTTAAGAAAGTTATGAGGCTTCAAGTGTCATAATCCAACCCGATATGATTTGATATCACACATGTCATATTTTATCCGATTGTGGCAAGACTGACCATAAGATCTGGTTGGAGAAGTACTAAAATAAAACTTTCAATTGCAATGCAACACAAAGCTATTATTGAATGCAATATAAAACCGAAGATTATTGAATTTCAACATGATTTTTCTATATATCATTCAAAACATATATAATATGAAATCTATTTACATTACTGCTTGGCAATATAGAGCATAATAAAAAATAAAAGTCAAGCCTGCAAAAATTAAAACTAACAAAATATACCTACAACACAGATTAGAGCATGCTATCCCTTAGCTAGCTCCTTGCCCCTCCTCGGGCCTGAAAACAAAAGCATAAGCAGTAATGAGCTAACACGGTTGTGTATGCTATCGTAGCCTAAAATAAAAATCAATAATCAAAACCAAAAGAATTGACATCATTGTGCTGAATCATATACTGAAATTTACTTAGTTCTGGAAACGTTCGGCCGCTTCTGTCTTCTTCCTCTCCCGCGATAAATCAGGTAAATCCGCGACCCCTCCCGCGAGTAACAAGTTAAATCCGCGGAATATGGGGATTTCCGAAATCCGGGATTTACCGCAAAAGGAGCTCTTTTTCCGTCAACGACGGATTTCAAATACCGTGAGATTTGGATTTGCATTTTAGACCGTTTGGCTGGATTTTGCCCAAATCCATCGCTAAATCCCGCTAAATCTGCATACCAAACAGCCCCTTAGGTAATAGAATCTCACCAACATAACAGAATCCCTCCTTAGTCGCCACCGACACCTGCATAACAGAATCCCACCTTGGTTGTCCACTAGTGCCGGCATAATAGAATCTCACCTCGGTCGCCCAATGGCGCCGGCATAACAGAATCCCACCTCGGTCGCTCACTGGCGTCAGCATAATAGAATCCCACATCGGTCATCCACTGGCACCGGCATCACATCACAACACCTCACAACATATTTTCAATGCATTGCATAAATTAAAATATAATTAGATTGAATTAAAAAATTGTCAAAATGTCCCAATAATAGATAACAGAAATACTGCTCAGTAAAAATTAATAATTTCCAAATATAACCAAATTACAACAAATTATCTAAAACATCATTCTGAAGCTTTAATTGAACTGAAGAACTATTTTTAGATGTCAAGATAAATTTTTGAGTAGGCAAAAATCGCTGCTTTTTCAAATCACCTTGCAAAAAAATTTCAGAATATACTCAAAATATTCATAATCATAATCTCTATAATATATAAAAAGTTACTAAGTGAAAGCTTTATCAAAACAAAGTTATCATCTTTTTTTGGTAACAAAAATACAAATTTCATTGAAAAAATATAAAAAAAAAAACATAAAATTATTGAAATCCGAAATAGGCAAAATGTAACCTGCTTCTAGATAAGAAAATTTCCCCATTGGGCCTATGGACGAAAATCACTCTACAGATGTGAAAATCCAAATTTCCTCCTCTCTCATCTCTTTCATCTAATTCCCTAAAAAATCCCTCTGTTAAGCCGAATGGACAAAAGGCATGAAATGGCATTTATAACAGTTATAATGCTTTTAGATTTTTTTAATATAAAATAATAATATTATAATCATTTTTTAAAATATAAAATTATAGAAATCCTTTTAGGGATTTCCAGTATTATAAAAAAATTCATAAAATAACTTATTTTATTTAAAAATTTATGGTGAAATCGGTTTGCAAAACAAAAATCTAATTGTCCAAAAACTCCCACTTGTATCATTAGGTGTCAATTTCTTAAGAAATTTCACTGGTGCCTAAAAATTATGAAAAAAATATCATCTTCAACCCGCTTCAAACCTATTTTCTTAATAGAATATATTTATATTTATTAATTTTTCGAAATCGAAAATGCAAAACCCTACTCTCGAATTTTCCACTTCTTTTAAACCATCCGCCGCTTCTCCGTTTCCGGGGCCTGCTCTGCATTCGCCATCTTCTCAAAATCCGTCGCATCGAACTTCCATTCCTTTCTTCATCGAAGCGCCTCTTAAGGCCTCTTCCACCCCCATGGTTTCATCTTTCTACCCGTCCTGGATCAAACTCCGTAGCCTCCTCCTCCTTCCCGCCGGGAGCTTTACCCCAACGATGAAGGTCGGAATCTTCGAGCTTAAACCAGAGCGCAGGGCTTGATACTCTTATGCTTCTTCCCTTTCCCCTTCCTCTTGTTAGTTCGTAGAAATATTCAGTAGTATCTTTACTGCTTTGTCTTTTTTGCTTCCTCCTGTTCTATGCTGTGGAGATGAAGCCTTTGAACGATGAAGCAGCATATGACATATGAGAGGCGACGGATCGTTAAGAAGCACGGTAAGGAAGGAAAGGGGGAGGCCTCAACAGAAGCGGTTGAAGAAATTGGGTCGAGAGTTTTCCCCTTGCCGATGCCGGCAGGTGCGAAGATGCTGACGGTCGCAAGGAAATCCTCGACTAGGGTATTTGTGCCTAGAAAGGCTATCACGGACAAGCAGTCTGTGAAAGGAAATTATTCCACAAGAGTCCTCCGATCAGGGAAGCAGCTGCATCTGTCTGAGCCGTTGGATAAGGCTGGAGACTACGACTCTGGCGAATTGGCTGGTATACGATGGTTGGAAAGGAGTGATAAAGCGGAGAGTGGATTAAGCGCGGGAGTTGTGTTCGACTCAGATGGGGATGAGATGGCTGGACCGGAGTTGCAGGGGAAAGGAAAGATGTTTGAGAATGTTTATAGCCGAAAACGTCAGAGGATTCCGTCAATTGGTCCGGTTGGTTTGGACCCATCTTCTTCCAATTGCGGGGTGGAAGATAATGATCCAAGATTCAGGGTTGTATTTTATAGGAATCCCAAGAAGAAGAAATCAGAAGTGATGAATGGTGTTGGTAAATTAAGGGGTGATCAGTTTGGAGAGACTGAAGATTTATTCAGAGCAGGAGTAAGACACGGTCGTCTGCAGATCAGAGAGTTCAATAGGAACTTCCTGGATACCATCGACATTAGTGAAAGTGAACGTTGGACTAGTTTTTGTGATCCACTAGTGCTAGTTGTGCTTTTAGAATTTTCACGTGATGACATTTTGCTCAGGTTTCGGAGATTTCTTATTTCTGTAATCAGCTGGATGAGGAGGGCAAGGATGAGTCTACAGTACTTCACTTCATTTCTTCTCTCTCAACCAATGAACAGTACTTTTCCACGGCATGGCATCCATTTCTTGCCACTGGCGGATCGCAATAGCGTAAGTTTTTTTTATCTCCTTCATGCTCAGTGAATTGTTTCTTTTAGTTCTACCACTTATTATTACATTTCTAATGTTGTATCTTTTTTATTTTCAGAAATTTCTTCTTGGGAGTTCAATTTATAATTTTGGGACTTGCAAGATTTACAACACAAGGGAATTTTTTCCCCTAATATCTCTAAATTTCAATGCCCTTCCTTCCTATTTTATGAGCTTGCATTTGGCCTCTCTTCTTGGTTCTCATTATCTCCCTCTTGCTCTTTCAACATTTCTGACAGGATTGAACAAATTAATTCAGGATATTCAGTCCGATGATACTGTTTCTCATGTTCCTGTGGATTCAGTTTTTTCAGGAACTTCGATTTCTGTTTCTGCAAGTCCTGCTGTAAATAGGAACGCACCCAGTGCTGGTAAATCTTGTATAGTTTTTGCACAAAGTACAGGCACAGTGCGTAGTTCTAAGCTAAGGAAACTTCAGAGGAGGAGGAGCTTCTTGAGACAATCAAGATCTAACAATTTTTCTTCTGTGGACTGCAACAGCAGGTTGTGCTGTAGTGAGAATGGGGATCGATCTCTAGAGGATCCTCTTCATGTGAAACATCTTAAAACTTTGGATCAGCCATTTATTTCTTATAATGATAAAGTTATCTCTACTTCATCTGGATCCCATTTGAAACTCATGGAAGTTGGTAAAAAGAGCCATGGTGAGCAGATGAAGGAAATAAAGGCAGTTCTGTCTGATATCAAGCAGAACATCAATTCAGTTCAATGCAATGCAAATATCTTGGTTACCGCTGGTGATAGATGCTGGAGAGAAGAAGGAGCAGAAGTTTTGTTGGAATTGTCTAGTTCCGGTGAATGGTGCTTGGCAGTGAAGATTGGAAGCAATTTAAGGTACCTTCACAGGCCTCAGGATATAAAGTATACTCTTAACCGTTTTAATCATGCATATATGTGGATTGGTGAGGATGGCTGGAGGCTTGAGTTCTCTGAAAAGTGGGACTGGCTAACTTTTAAGGAGCTTCATGCAGAATGTCGTCAGCGCAACAACCATCCCAAAGAGGATCCTTCTGTAAAGGTTATACCTATTCCAGTTTTTAGGGATGTTCCTGCTTATGAGGATGACATCGTATCAAGTTTTGAGCGCCCTGAACAGTATATCCATATGAAACATGATGATGAAATATTGCGAGCTACTGTGAGTGAAGTTCCCTATTATGATATGGATTCAGGCGATGAGGAGTGGTTGAAACAACACAATTCTAGCTGCTCAATTAAACAGAACGGTACCTCATCTTATCTATTGGAAAACGCCTTTGAAAGAATGATATTCACATTTGAAAAGAATGAATATTTTAGTTCTTCTGATATAATATCCTTTGAAAGAGAACCAAATAATCAGGAGGAATTAGGGGCTAAAGATACTGTTGCTGATATCTATGATTACTGGTTAAAGAAGAGGAAACAAAAACGTGCTCCATTGGTCAGGGTGTTCCAGGTAAGAATGATGAATATGCTCTTTTTGCTCTACAGATCTGTATCATCATCCATGTTCAGGTTCTTGATTGTGTAATAGGTTCATCTTCTATCTGGAAGTTAGAAGTGTTTTAATTGGACTTTTCTCCCTACACATTTTCTCATTGTTGTATTGCTTCTTGCATACAAATTATAATTTTGTTGTAGTGTTTGACTAAATTATTGTCTTTTTTGCAACCAAATTGATAAAGCAATACATGCTTTCTTATTTTAATTAGCTTACGCATCAAAGCACACATACCCCTCCATTTCCTGTAATTCGTGGGATGAATGGGTTAATCAAACTGTTATCGTTCATAGATGCTGCTGCTAATGATGATTCTCTGTAATCATTTTATGCTTTACTCTCTCCATCTGATTTTTTTGCAACATATGCTTGTTTGGATAGATGATTCTTAAAAAAACTATTTCATGCAGTGGCGCTAATTTTTCCCTGTTTAAATAGATCTAGGGACTGAATGTATGTTAATTCTTATTGCTCAGGCTATTGTTCCTTTTAATTTTGTGTTGATTATGTGTGGTGCTGTTGGTAGTTTTTTTATTTTTTTTCTCGTCCAAGGCTAAAAAGTAGAATAACTGATTGATTTGTTTTGACGAATATAAAAGAAATATGGTTTCTCATTCCACCTATTTGCTTTGCCTTGATTGTTATGTTGTAACCATGTTTTAAAATCATAAAAGACAAGACATGGTTTTTATTATTTTGTTACAATTTATGTTATAACCACCTATTATCTTGTAGCATTATTTTCATGACGTTAGACCTAATTTTACTACACTTATATTTAATAAATAGGTTATAACTTTTCACATTGTCATTCATATGTGATATGTTATGGTCTAACATAATGTCCTAGATGTCTAATAGGTGGCTATAACATAATTTCATTATTTTATAGTCAAATAATGACATGCATAATGCAATATGAAGCACAGTTTTTATAATAATATATCACATGCATTATATGTTGTGGAACAGTATCTATGTGTTACTAAATGTAAGGAGCTTAATTGACATTCAATTATATTCTGTTATGGTAGATACTAAAGCTCCATATCATAACAATGCTAGAAATGTGTAGCACAATATGGGATATTAATTAGCGGAAAAAACTAAATAAACTGTGAAGAAGTGATAGCATTGAGTCTTGGCATGTCGTAGATGTTTTGGAACAGGGATTGGTTGCATGTTTAGCTAGATTTTAACTCAAAGATTGTATCAATTTTTGCCCATATCGAGCTCAAATCAATCCAAACAAGCTGATCCATAGGGCAAAGTTTTAGCTCAGTTTGATTTTTATGCTGATTCATATAAATAGCATGTACATACAAACATACATGAAATCAATTCTAAAAAAAGAAATAAGTGATTTTCAGATGAGTCAAAATTGAGCAAATATGAGTTTAAGCTGGATCAAAATCAAACCTATTTGAGTCACGGTCTGACTTTGAGCTTGCTTTTTCATATTTGATCTGATTTTGCATTGGTATTGGATAAGCCTAAAATTAGATTGTTATCACCCTTGTGATCTGCATACTTTTCAATAGAAAAAAATTCCAACCACTATGGTTCAAGTTATCATGCAGTGTACCCTTGGCCCCATTAGTGATGCAGCACAAATATGCAGGATGGCATGGGTTATGTTTGCATGGCACATCACGCATATGATGTATTGGTATTTTTCCTTGCCATTCTTTTGGTGATGTGGGATGCAATGGTAATTTTTTTTTTTTTTAAGCTTCAACGAAGTTGCTTTTTTCTTATTAAAGTTTGATGGTGTCTCGTCCTTTTCTTTGAGCACTTTCTATTGATTAGGCTACTTTTACTTTTCGTTGTTTTTCTAAGTTGCTTGAGGAAAAATAATTTAAAGAAAATATGTGTGGGAGAGTATCCTTTCCTCTGAGTTGTTGCTTTAGTTTTTGAAATAATCTCTCTAGCCACCTTACCATAATGATTTGCTTTAGACATGGCACTTTTTTTTCTCCAGCCAGAACCATTTTACCTTGTTTTTTCATTGATCCTTCAATGTTGAATTTCTTTAAAATTGTAGTTTTAGTTCAGTTGTTTTTGTTTGTTGTCATATGTTTGAAATGTGGTGGTTGGTATCACAAAGGAAAAATGTTTCCTTCAAATTTAGGTAGTTTATATTTCATTTGTTGTGTTTATTGTTGGATTATAGGTAAAAGAAGTTGGTTTGATTTATTTGAAAATTGTCTCATATGACATATAATCGTCATACATGCTGAACAAACTTATGCTATAGTTATGTGACCTTTTTTTGTTTTTAGGACTTGTTTTTTATAAATTGTTGAGTTAATAATATATTGGTTATTATTTTAATGATTAGCATCTTTTTACTATCACATTCTGTGCCATGCGTCTGCTCTATAGCTGCTGGCAGGCCTTTGTGTTGTGGCACCATTTTCCATTAACAAATATGATGGTGCTCAGTGATCTCTGAAAAGGGTATTCAGTTCTCATAACTCTCCAAAAAAACTGCCTCCCATCTTTAAGCACGATATTTTTGTAGCTAGTTCCCAAACTGGTTGTTTACGTTGCCAGTTGGTTGGTGGTGTGCAGCACTTGATTTTACGCTGTTAAATTCGCTAAAGCTTATTGCTAATTGGCTATTTGTAGTTCTAGATCTCCTATAAGTTATAAGAAGGAATGAGTAATTACAATGGTATTGTGCATTCCTCTCAGGTGTCTTCTATTTGTCGTTATGATGCACATACAGGGACACGACGACACAGATACAACATGACACGGACACGAGACACATCAATTATTAAAAATATAGGGCATGGACATTGGTTGAACACGATATTATAATTTTTATATTTTAAAAACAATATTTAAAAATTGAACAAGTATAGTATTAAAAATAATTTTGAAATAACAAGTCATTTAAGTAGAATTTGTGCTTAAAATGAATAATATTATGATGTTGAGAGTCGAACGTCAATGTCGTGTATCAGGCATCGAGAGTTGAGACAACAATGTTGTTGAGACTCGGGCATTAATGTTATGCAGTAAGTATCTGATGTCAATGTCAATAGAGTGTTTGTCGTCAATGTTGAGAGGGCATTGGTCATCGATGTTAAGAAGACATTGGATAAAGATAGAGCTGTTAAGTTGTGGGTCTAGAAATTGCTAGCGACAAGCATCAATGTCAAGATAGTGTTAGACTTTGATATTGAGATGATTTGAAATGTTGATGTTGTAATGATGTGAAATGTCAATGTTGAGATGATATCATGCATTGTTGTGAACCAAAGTCACGACCCTTCAAAGAGAAATGAAAATGAGAGTATTTGTTGAATGGGGAATTGAGTGCGGATGATTGATTTTGTGTTATGGATATGAAATAAGAAATTTAGTTTTTATATTTTAAATAAGTAAAAATTTGAATTACAAGAAATTATATTTTAAAAAAATTCAAAAAATAATTAAGACATGCGTGTTTAATTTGCATTTAATATTTTTTAATTAGATACGTTTTCGGCATGTCCGACACGTGTCAGAGGCGTGTCTGATACATGCCGGACAATGCACGCCTCTTTGAGGAGAAGTGTCGATGCATCATAGGTTTGTTCATGCGCCTTTGGATGTGCGGTTACAGTAGTTTTGTACTCATATCTTGTTCCATTAAAAGCTTTGAAAACATTTGTGCGTGAAAATATCTTTTGTTTCAGTTAAACTGGTTTTAGTGAAAGTCCGTGTTTACTTCATTTGAACTGCTTTTTATGACCTAATGCTTCTATTTTGGCAGTTTGTCAACCAAAATATAACTTAGACTTTCTAATAAGCAGGGTTTATCTCTGAGGAAACCACAATTGATGCAAAGACAAGTTCTTCGAAAGAGGAGATCTTTCAAGAGAATGCGAAGCCATGTCGGGAGAGGAAAACCTGCCTGGGGGTTTGATTGTATGTATTTCTTAACTTTTTTTAAATGTTTAATGCTAGTTTATATTGCCATAAATTGTTTATTTATTGTTTAACTAACCCCTCTTCTAAACTTGCGTATTGTCATTTCAGCAATTATCATATTCTTACTAATTTGTGATTCCCCGTTGAACTTGCTCCTAAGTGGATTAACCGAATCAAATCTAATTGAACTTTAACCAAATCTTGTTGAACCTTAACAAGCCGTGCTAGGTAAGGTGTGTAATGATTTTATTTAGTTTATGTTTGAAAATGATCCTCTGTTAAATTATACATTTGAAGTTTTATCATTTAGTAGAACCATGTATGGTATGGTGGGATAGTGTTGTTCTGGAAAAGTTCTATTTACCTGAAAGCCATAATCATTTTGATTTTTATATCTGCTTTAAATCTGTCATGATTACCTAACTTTCTTTTTAATGCTTACAACAACAACAGCAACAATAATATCAAGCCTTTATACCACTACGTGGGGTCGGCTACAGGAATTCTTTTTCTCTATTGTGTCTTATTAAAAGTTAAATTCTCGTTTAAATCTAATAAAGAAATATCATTTCTAATATTTTCTAACCAAGTCTTTTTAGGTCTGCCTCTACATTTCTTAACATAAGTCAAATCTAATACATCTACTTTCCTAACCGGGTCATCGGAAGGCCGAAGTTTTATGTGACCAAACCATCTAAGGCGACTCTCTCTAATATTATCTTCTACTGGAGCTACCTCAACTTTTTCACGTATATGCTCATTTCGTATCCTATCTCTAATAAGGGTAAAGCCTCTCATCCACCTGAGCATCCTCATTTCTTTTTAATTCTTATTTAAGCAATATGTATTTGAACTGTTGCTAGCTTATTGTTACACAGGGTATGAAAACACCCTTTTTTTGGAGCTCCTTGATTGCTACCGAGTTCTATTATGTGTTTTACATGTATTGGTGTAGCGATACAATTCAACCAATAAATGAATGTGCTATCTTCTTTATCACACTTTTTTTTTTATTTGCTAGGTATTTTGTTTGCATTAATGAAAGTTAGAGGTAGAACTAAAAAATGTAGTTAGAAAATATTAAAAAATTATTATTTTTATTAAATTTAAATGAGAATTTGATTCTAAACAAGACACAATAGAGAAAAAGGGATTCATGTAGTTGACCTCACGTTGTGGGATAAAAGCTTGATGTTGTTGTAATGAAAGGGATTAGAGGCGTTTTATTTTTTTGAATGAAGCTGAAGTGGAGGCATTTACTGTTGTTTCTCAATTTTTTTTTTCCAGTGTAAATTTAATGGGGAAATGAGTTCTAATTTATATTGTTTAAAATTGCGCAATATGAGACTTGCCTTGAGGCTTGCCTTAGCGCAATTTCAGCGAAAATTTTTTTAATGAGGCTTATTTCTCAGCTTGGTTGAGGCCCGCCTCAAGGAATATAACATATATTCCAGTCTAAGTTTTATATATATGGTCCTACTCGAAAGTGTAGTAGGATAATGACTCGAATGCTCTGGTTACTTTACTCCACGAAAATAGTGAGATGACACTCTTACACTATCTCGTTCTAATTTTATCCTTTTGCCATGTAGGATGACAAAATATTTTCATCTTAATCGATTAATGCCCAAGAAATCTCTTAAAATTTATTTTAAATTTTTGTAGTGGTAAAGTTCTAACTTAATTATGATTTATCCGTTCTTGTCCAGCCAAGGCAAAAGAGGAGGCCAAAGCAGAAGCACTTCTCAAAGTCCATGAAACCGAAAATGCATGGCGGCAGTTGATGGAAGTTGCCGTTCCTTTGCGCCGCAGGGCGCAGTTGCTGATGGAGAATGCTGATCTAGCAACATATAAATCATTCATGGCTCTAAGAATTTCTGAAGCCATCGGATCAATGCCAGCCGAAGCTGTTTCTTCCATTTTTGACTCTTTGCCAGAAATTTAAAACAAATGTCCCCTATCATTTTGCAACCAAATGGAAGCCCTTTCTTTTTTGAGATGAGGTGAATCTATTTCGAACATGTAGCTGTAATTTTGTATAAAAGTTAGCTATTTGTAGATCTTGTATTCTAATCTCATGATGTGACATAGCAGGTTGTATAACAATTTTTTTTTCCTGATTTTAGTCCTATTCAGATGAGAAGTGAAAATGGAGAAAGAAAAATATACGTGTTCATTACTTCATGTTGCTCGAGTTGATCTGGTAGGATTAGATTGCTTATTTCTCCTGTATGTTTTTTATTGTGTTCGTTATATCTTAGAGAGAGATACTTGTCCTACTTTTTGCTTAGACTTAGGATTCATTTGGGATGATTTTTGTATTGCTTCTTAAAGTAAATTTTTAATATAAAAATTAAAAATTTTATACAAAAATACTGTTTTGAGAAACAGTAAAAAAGCCGTCCCTAACGAAGCCTTAGTTCTATCTCTTTATCTTCTTCTTTGTTCATTGAGGTTGTATTTGAGATAATTTTTTGTCAATATTTTTTTACTGTTTTCAATAAAAAATTTGTACTGAAAAGCTATTTTTAAGTGATAAAAAATCATCACTAACGTTCTTAAAGTAAGTACTTTTATCATTATGATCCTTGCATTATAGTAACTTGGTTATCACTTTACTAAAATATTACTGTCAGCAGTTATATATTGTTATCATCAAAGCAAACTTATCACATTATGGCTCATGTATGCTCATTAAAGTAGCCTCATAGGAGGAAGCCAACAAGATTATCCTTTCAGTGAATACAATCAAACTCGTTTTAAAATTACAACAAAAAAAGTTATTCAAATGTATTTTCTATAACATATCTCACACTTATGAAAATAAAATACATTAAAATTTTTAACTCTTGAAAAAACTCTTGACATAATTCGGCCATACATGCTTGGTCTATGGTTTATAATGTCTATTTATGATGAATATAAATTCTAGAATGACATTATACTAAATTTTATGCTAAAAAAAATGGTAATAGTTTTCAGAATTTTTTTTTTTTTTAACATTTAGGCCAATTAATCAAACTTTCACACACACATTACATATACAAAGATTCGAACCTAAGACTTCTTAATTGATAGCCTAAATTTTCAACCAGCATATCAAGATGAGCTATATCAAAACAATAAACTTAGAGTACTCTACAAAAGGTCTTTTTTATTTTACTCTTGTTTGTAAAATAGGATAAATCAATATTCCTACTTACCTTTTTAAAAAAAAATTGTCATTTAAATCAAAAGACTAAAGTAATCAAACCACATATAATTTTATTCAAATAACCCTTTTTTCCTTAAATTGCTTGCCAAATAATTTTTAGGTGGAACTACAACAATCACCAAATTTCAAAAAAAAAAAAAATTTGAAAATTACAATTAACCCATGCATATAGCTAACATTGATCTGTTAGTTGAGAGTTTTGACTATCAATCAAGAGATTTCAAATTCGTTGCTTACGTGCATGATGAATCTGAGTTTGCCCTAATCAGCCTAAATATATTCAAAAAAAAAAAAAACCCATGTAAAAAAAAAAAAAACAAACCCATGCCTATCATAAACCACCAAATGGAGTGGAATTTCCGAAAGTTTCACCAACAATCCTTGCAGCTACAAGCCCCTTCCTCAAACCTATGATACCTGTTGACGTCCCTAACCACAATATCTCTCCCAATTATCCTACTCACGTACTTGAAGAACTCATGGCAATCCCCGCAAATTCTCAAATTCTTTATCACTCTCAACGCGGGCTGTCCGTCCGCTGCCGTGCCTCCGCCATTGCTAATCAGCCCCATTGCCACCGCCAACCTCTCGCTGTGCTCCCATACCCCCTCCCCTCCCTTCTCCACATACCCCAATTTCCCCGTTTCCATCTCCAATTCCCGAACTTTTGCATATATCTCCGACGACCTCTCGTGCTGCCGATCGCCGGCGATGAAAACGTGCACCCCGCCGGCTACCTCAATCCAGCTCCTCCCTCCCTCCTTCCGCACCCCGTGATCCCTCATCGTCGTCCACATCTTTGCCATTTCCCCCTTTCTCCCGACGAAAGAATAGATTTTGGCTAGCATAACGTAGGCTGAGTCGTCTTGCGGGTCTAACTCCAGTAGGCGCCCCGCCGCTCTCCGACCGATGTCGGCGTTTCTGTGAACCATGCAGGCTGAGAGGAGCGTCCGCCACACAGCGGCGTCGGGCTCGAACGGCATTTCCAACACGAAGCGCTCAGCCTCGTCGAGCCGCCCAGCTCGCGACATTGCTCCCAGCAAGCACGAGTAATGCTCAATCCCTGGTTCCACGCTATAAAGCGTACGCATCTCGTTCAACCAATTCTGTGTTTCGTCCATCAAACCGGAGTTGCTGTAAGCGGTGAGGATGGCGAGGAAAGTGTATTCGTCGGGAGCGAGATTTCGTTGGAGCATTTCGTCGAACAGTTGCTTGGCGGACGTGGCATCGCCTTGCTGGGCGTAGGCTGAAAGCAAGGCGTTCCATGACACGAGGTTGGCTTTTCCAGCGCAGGACAATTCGTCGAACGCTTGGCGCGCGTCGGGAACGAGTCCGGCCTTGCCGTATGCGTCGAGTAAAGCGGTTCCGACGATAGAGTTGGGATTGAGGCCGTTGACGACGGTGTGGGCGTGGATGAGGCGGGTTTGGTCGAGGGCGGCGGACTCGGCGGCCGCGCGGATGGCGGAGGAGAGGGCTGAGATGGCGGAAGTCCAGGATGCGGCGTTGGGCGAGACTGGAAGGTGGTGGAAGAGACGGAGGGCATCGGGAATGGTGGAAGGCGAACGAGAGTAGAGGGCGATGAGTTGGTTGTAATAGAACCTAGCTTCTGCGGCGGTGGGGGCGCCGCCGGTGCTGCTGGATTTGATTAGCTGGGCGTGAACGCGGGCCGGGTCGGGAACGTCCGGGGCGTTCCACTGCATTGGGCTTCAGGGCCAGCCGCCGGCCAGGTGCCTGGAAAAGTCGGAAGCAGGTTGGCATGTATAAATTCAATGGAAATAATTTAGGGTACGTACTTACATAATATTACGAAATTTCTTGAATTTATATATTTAATAGTTAATATTATTTATATATTTATTTATATAACTAAATATAAATTTATAGTTTGTTTGAAAATAATAAAACTATTTGAATAAACTCCTAATGCAGCTTTAATTTGAATAATGTGTGACATGAATGCTTGCTAGTAACTTCGAAATTGCTTGTCTAAAAAATGATTTTTATCATCATAGAAGTTAAGAACTGCATGTTCGTAATTGTACGTTTTTGTTTTGCTAAATAGGATGAAGAGGTTAAGGTTTCGTTTGGGACGACTTTCTTTCTGCTTCTTAAAGCAGCTTTTTAGTAAAAAAAATTATTTTTTATACTAAAAAATTGCTTTAAAAAATAGAAAGAAAATCGTCCCAAACGGAGCCTAAATGAAGACAATCATTCATTAAAATTTTAAAGATTAGTAAACTCTGTAGACATTTGCTTGAGAATGTACCATGGTGTATATTTTTTGCAGATGATATTCTTCTTGTTGATAAGACTAAAGAGAGTTGAAAGAGAAATTGAATTATGAAAGTCAACCTTCGAGTCTAAAGGTTTTTGTTTGAGTAGATCTAAAGTTGAATACATGGAGTGTAATTTTAGTAGGAATAGGACTTATGGGGGGATTTTAATTTAAGGCGATCAAGTCAGTAAAATGATTACACATTTTAGATATCTCTGGTATATTGTTCAAAGTGATGGTAAAATAGTGGGAAATTATTAGTGAACTTCAAGTTGAGATGGTTGAAGTGGAGGAATACATAGGAATATTGTGTGATAGAATAGTACCCCTCAAACTCAAGGGAACATTTTATAAGATGGTAGGGAGACCTGCAATGCTTTATGGCACAGAATGTAATAACCCATATTTTGACTCAATAAAATAAATTTTTTCATGACTCATTATAAATCCAAATCATTAACCGTCTTCACCAAAACATAGATATTGTATTTTTTTTAATTACACTACTTTTTTTTCTAATTTTTTGGCATTGGTATAAATCCATAAGAAATTGACATATGTCGGTACAAGTGGGGAGTTTTGGGACTATTAGGAGTCCATTTTGTAAACTGATTTCACCAAAATTTTCTAAAAAATATGGGTTATTTTATGAATATCTTTCTATAATTTGTTAAGCTCCATATTTGAAAATATAAAAAATTTATATTGATCCTTTGCTAAAATTAAATAATTGCATCATTACATTTATATATTATATTATTTTATTCCTAAATATCCTAATCCATATATAACTTATCTAAAAATCCATTTCATTCAAATTCATCTTAACATGGCCCTGTAAGAGAAATAAAGAGAAAAAAGTGAGGAGAGATAAAAGAAAAGTTAAGAATTAGATGTGATGGAGTAATTTTTGCTAGTTAGTCATATTGAGATATTTGCTCGTCTCATTGTAAAGAATCATTATCGTAGTTATGATTTCAAGAATTTATGTATTTTTATATTTTATGCATTTTAATTTGATTAAAACTTGAAAAAATTATAATATCTTAATTTTTAGAAAATTTTTATCGTATTATTTTTTGTATGTGATAAATGTAGTCAATGAGTATTTTTGCTATAATATTATTTAATTTAGTTAGTAAAATTAAATTTATTAAATTTTGTATGATTTATACTGAATAACTAACTATATATTTTATTTAAGCATACTATTAATATATGTATTGAAGTTAAAAATGGATGTATGATTGAGTAATAGTTGGTCACTATTTACTATTATAATAATGTGATAATAATATATACGAAGATAAATAAAAGCTGGTTTCACTAACTTTGGCCAGAGATTGACTAACATGTATAGGATATTGGGTCAATAGGCTTTCTTTTAAATATTATGGTTGGGTGTTACCCTCTATTAATTCATATGATATACTGATTCAGAGTTATAAGGAGTTATTACTGTACTAACGGGCAAAGAATGACAATTTTATTTATTAAGACAATGGTTAATAACAACTAACTTACTACTAAAAAAAAGTCTAAATCAGAACTTCTTACCTGTTTAGTCTGATTACTGAAATGTATGTTATTGATTCATTTTTTTAACGTGCAATAATTGTTATATTGATTTACTATTATTGTACGGATTTACTGTTACTTCCACTAGTTTTACCGGTGACACTAAACTATTATTGTTACTAATATGGACACTGATACTATTTAATACTATTGATTCGTTGCAATGATAATGAGCACATTTATATGATTTTATTGTATTGATATGATTCTGATAGTTCTTACTAATACTTCGATTATATTATTTTATATAATTTTTTTACTGATTAATATGTACTAATACAACATCAACTTTATTAATTAGACACGCATACCGATTTACTAATTTCTCCATAAAACTATTATATTGGCTTTTATATTGTATTACTTTATTGTTTACATGCTTTATTACTTTCAGCCCAAAAGTATTTTGGAAGTGAATTCTCAGCAAGCATGGCTCTAGCGACATCCACCAAGGTCTGGTTCTTCCTTTCAGCTACCCCGTTCTGCTGAGGGGTCCTAGGAGCTGAGAAATTGTGGCTAATCCCCTTGTCCTCACAAAAATCTCCAAACCATTCATTCTAAAGCTCTCCCCCATGGTGAATATGGATTGCCAAGATCTCACAACCTAGCTTTTTCTGAATCCAAGTAGAAAATGTTTTAAACTCCTCAAAAGACTCATTTTTATGTGAAAGAAATCTAGTCCAAGTGAACATCGAGTAGTCATCAACAATCACAAAACCATAGACTTTTCCTCCCAAGCTAGTAGTGCTATGGGTCCAACAAATCCATGTAAAGGACTTCAAAAGGTGCTAATGTCCTTAATGGGGTGAAAAGTGGAGTGGACTTGCTTTCCTAGTTGGCAGGCATCACAAAGGTGGTCTTTTGAAAACTTGAGTTTGGGGACACCTCTAACTAGGTCTTTTTGGGTTACTTTCCTAAGGGTTTTCATACTTGCATGACATAATCTCCGGTGCCATAACCATAAATCATCAACAACAATTTTTAAGCAAAATGATGCAGCGCATTCTATGTTATTTAAATCAAGCATGTACACGTTGTTGATCATCTTTCCCTGCAAAATAGTGTTGTTACTTAAGCTTATAATGCAGAAATTTGTAAAGAATTATACGATGAAGCCCTTGTCATAGAGTTGACTAATGCTGAGCAGGTTGTGTTTTAATCCATCTACAAGTAAAATATTTTCAATCATAAGGTTCTTGAAATTACCAATTATACCTGAGCCTACCACCTTCCTGATGGTGCTGTCTTCAAGAGTAACCTTGCCTCCAGTCCTGGACTCCAGCAAAATAAATTGATTGGTATCACCAGTCATATGTCGAGAGCATCCGCTGTCCAGGTACCACATACTCTCACGAGGCCTTTTGTGAGAGTCCACCTACAAAATTATCAAATGTCATATATAGGAACCCAAATAGGTTTGGGTCCCTTCTTATGAAAAGTAGAATACAATGCATGTGTGGTATGCTATGAATCATGCACCTTGGTTCTCCACACCCAATGTGTACTGTAGTGAACAGTGCAAGTGTGTGAGATATGTCCTAGCATGCCACATGAAAATCTTCTAACACCTGAAAAAAGGATTTCTTAAATGGTTTGAGTTATAATGCCTCTTCCTAGGTTTTGGATTTTGATCAAGTGTTGGTGTCATCTGATTTTTCTTAAGTGAATCCAGTTCATCTTTAATCCTCAAGTTTGTACGTTTTAATATATCAATCTCAACCCTCAAAATTTTCTCCATTTTGTTAGATTTCTTAAAATCAGATTCAACTGAGGTGTGTGAAGTTTTTAGTGAATCATGCTCTTCAAT
Source organism: Dendrobium catenatum (assembly GCF_001605985.2). Taxonomy (NCBI): domain Eukaryota; kingdom Viridiplantae; phylum Streptophyta; class Magnoliopsida; order Asparagales; family Orchidaceae; genus Dendrobium; species Dendrobium catenatum. Next base: position 175,728 of record NW_021318497.1, on the reverse strand, counting down.
TAATTCACAATACTTTTTATTTAACTCATCAAATTCATCAAATAGATCTATATGATTTGAATCAATTGTTGAGTGATCTTTAGTCAAAATTCCATGCTCGTTTTGTAAATTCAAAAATTCCAATTTCAAGCTAGCATGTATTTTTTTAAGTTTCCTATATGATGCATGATTTTTTTTTAGAAACTTAAAGGAGTTGATCGTAGAAAAGTTCACATACCTCTTCTTGATCAAGATGATCATCTGCCATTAAGCACAAGTTTGTTGTTTCATCTTCTGGTTCAGTCTCCGATGAATCAGATGCAGAATCCGCCAAAAATGCCTTTTGAAGTCTCCTTTTGTCCTTTCTAAACTTTGATTTCTCCTCACTCTTTTCCTTGCTTGTTTGCGTCTTAAGTGTAGGGCAATCAGCTTTCTCGTGTCCGGGCTTCCTACATTCATAACAAACCAAATTAGAAGATCCTTTAAAATATTTATTATCCTTACCTTTTCTCCAATTTTGATGATGCTTTTGCTTCTTCCTTATAAAGCTTTCGAATTGCCTTGTGATTAAGGCAAAGTCATCGCTTTCAGACCCAGAAGAGTTAGAATTCGATTTGTTGGCCTTCAGTGCCACTGTTTTCTCCTTTCTTTTCTCACCTGTATCAAGATTTCTTTGATTCACCCCTTGCTCGTAAGCAATGAGTAATCCAAGTAAGTTATCAATCGAATATGTGTTTAAATTCTTAGATTCAGTGATTGCAGTGATTTTAGCATCAAAAGACGAAGGCAAGCATATTAAAATCTTATTTATTTTTTCATAATTTGAAAGTTCTCTTCCTAAGACATGCAAAGAAGTTACAATTTGAGTAAACCTTGTATACATTTCAGAAATCGATTCAGAAGATTTCATACGAAAGAGTTCGTAATAATGCAAGAGAATATTCAAACAAGATTGTTTCACTTCATTGGTTCCTTCATAAGTAATGCACAACCTGTCCCAAATCTTTTTTCCAGTAGAGCAAGTAGAAACACGCATGTAATCCTCAGACTTTAAAGCATAGAAAAGGCAATTCAAACACTTCGCATTTAATTGAGCTAAATTTCTTTCATCAAAAGTCCATTCAGTAAAAGCTACTTTAGTTTTAATTCCATTAATTTCACGAGAAGGTACAGAATATCCTTCTTTAATAAGCATCCATATGTGATAATTAGTTGATTGTAAAAAAATAGACATGCGAGTTTTCCAAAAATCAAAAGGAAGGTTGTCAAATAATGGAGGTCGTGTAATAGAATATCCTTCATTTGTATTACGATTCCCAAAGTTAGCCATGGATCAAAATTCAAAAACTTTTCAATCTCAGTTTTTATGAATCCCGCTCTAATACCACTTGAAAGTTCGTTAGGAATGTTAGGCCCTTAAGAACGCCCGAGACTAACCAAGAGGGGGGTGAATTGGTATTTAAAATTTTTTTAAACAAAAGAACAAATATTATAAATCAAAGTCACCATAGAAAAATAAGTGCATAAAATTAAAGTGCGGAAGCAGTAAAAAGAACACAAGGGTTTATAGTGGTTCGGTCAACTTGACCTACGTCCACTCCCCGGAGGCGCCCTCCGAGTATTGCACTACCAACGTGACTCTCCTTTAGCCCCCACAGCTAGGCGAAGAAGCCTTTACAAAAATCTCCTTTTTGCCACCCCCGACAAGGCAGAGAACCCCACTCCTTTTTGCTTCCTCTTGAAGAAGGCAGAGAACCTCGATCAATCGCTGAAGCTTACCTCTCCCAACCCTTCCAAGGATAAGAGACTCTAGTGGAATAAGAAGTGGAACAATGCTTGGAGCAACCCTTGTGAACTCCCTCACAATCTTGCCCTCACAAGATCCTCTCTCTCTCCCTCCCTCTCTCTCTCTCTCTCCTTTAGGTTTTCTCAGGTCAAGACAGCAGCCAAGGATGTTCAAAAATGTTGAACAAAAGCTCTTAAATAGAAGAGCTTCAAAGGATCTCAATAATTGTAAGTTGCCGACTTTATCGTCCAGGACGATAATAATATCGGCTTGTACGATCAATTCAAATCACAGATGATCGGCCAGAATAATTCTCTGAAAATGAACTGGACGATTGAAAATTGGCTTGATTGTCCCGGCCAATCTCACGATCGTCCAGGACGACTAGTTCAAATCAGAGGAAAATCGTCCAGAGCATCGCCCGAAATTTGAGTTGGCTGATCCTGATCGGCCAAAACACTGCCCGGAATTTGGTCTGGCTGATATTTTTCGTCCAGGAGCAACTAAGAGTTTTTGAATAGCTCATCCGGCCGATCTTGCGATCATCCAGGATGATGTGATCGCATTAATCATCCTTAATTACTTCCTTGATTGCCGGATCAATTTAGGCATAATTGTGCAATACCGTCCAGGCCAATCCAAGATAGTCCTGGCCGATTTTCAAAAATACAGAATACCTAAATTAATTATGGAGGCTATTTCTTTCTATTTTGAGCCTATCATCCTGGCCGATACAAGTATCGTCCGGGCCGATCGGCTAATGACGGCTACCTTAATTAAGAAATCCTTATTAGAGTTTCTATTTTGAACTCGATCGTCCATGCCGATATAAATATCATCCGGAACGATGTGAGTAAAAACAGAAATTCTAAATTTCTCAAATGTGTATGTGTAGGGTTACTTAACATCAGTCACTTCAAATATTTACAATTGACTCAATAAAGTGAAAAAAAAATTACAGACTGACTCAACCCTAATCTACCCAGTCTTGAGCTGGTTTCAATTTCCGTCCGATCTTTGAATCTTGAAAATGACAGTAGTAAAAAGGTAGTCAAAAAGAAGCAAGAGTGTTTACTAATCATCAAAACATAATCCATGAAACTGAATTTGTAACAATGAGTATATGCTTAAAAAGGTTGGAGTAGCTCCAAAGGTATATAAGATTAGAGAGAGTCATCTTAGATTATTTGTTCATATAAAACATCTAACTTCTGATGACCTGGTTAGGAGAGTAGATATATTAGAATTTGTATATGTTAAGAAAGATAGAGATAGACCTAAAAATACTTGGTTAAAAAGTATTAGAAATGAACTTTTTTATTAGATTTAAATGAGAATTTGACTCTTAACATGACAAAATGAAAAAAAAAATTCATGCAACCAACCACACAGTGGGATAAAGGTTTGATGATTGATGATGTCGTTGTTCTTGTAAACTCTCTATAAATATATCTTTGGCATACTAAATTAAGAAAATATCTTTATCATGTACATACATTAATGATACTTTATATTAGTGTTTAATTGATCAGATGCTATTATGCTCCATTAGAAAATAAAATGCACAAAATTATGAATGAGGTAATTACTAGATTATTTGAACCTCGCCAAATTTACCCTAATATAAAACTAATCATTAAATGACTTTAATATCATTTGGTTGCAATGACTCAAGGTTACCTTGATATAGCTTATAAATGCCATTGGTGTCAATTATATGATCTGGTTCTAATATATCTGCTTAGTGGTTCAGCTTTCCAGCATATCATTTCACTTATGTTTGGCAAACCAATGATTAAAGGTTATTTTGCACTTGACCCTTCTATTATTTTTTACTTATAGTCTAGGTGGAGTGAAGCCTCATAGGCATCATTAGATTGGTCTTCTTTAGATTTAGCATAGTTAAATCATATATGCATTTAGATATATAATTTGACTCATAACTTAAGTGGAGTGAATTCCAGAAAGTTATTTATTGACCTAGTCTAGCTTCGTTCTAGACACACATAAATCAGTACCCTTAACTTTATAGTCTAGGTGGAGTGAAGCCTTATTGGCATCTTAATATTTGTCAATCATTTTTTTACTTCTAGGTGGATTGAAACCCATATGTACCCTTAATTTAATCTCTTCAAATCTAACATAGTTTCTATGTCTTTTAGATCTACTATGTTGACTTATAATCTGTGGAGTGAAGCTCCATCTACATTTTTATCTCTTATTCTTCATGGTAAAGACCTTGGTCATATATTTTGCTTTACAAATTCATCCTTTATGAAGTGGCACACCATTACATGGATCAAACTATATATATATATAGGTTCATCTCAATCTCGTGATGGAGATCTAGTCATGAAATACTACTTCTATCCTTGTATCACTGACAATTAATTGTCTCCTTCACAAATGACTATAACTATAACCAAGAGGTAGCAAATGACTCACCAATCATTTAATTCTATGAAATAAGATTTATGGTAGTTGCATAATTGCATTCATTAAGCCATATGCCTAAAGTGCTAAATGCCCTTTTAATCAAATATGCATGAGATGAGATCAAATGAACTTTATTAGCCTGGGTGACCAGCAGGCCATGCCCCTTTATTATGTACCCAATTGAGATGTGCAATATTTAAAGCATATCATAGTTACTAGATGCTAAATATGTATCTACGAAATTTATTTTAAGTAAATTGATTAGATTTTTAAAATTGCATTATCCCCTTTATGAAAATCCTAAAATAGTGAAATAAATTGCATAATTTCTTGAAAAAAAAAATTAGTAAAAATATTCTAGAAGGTATTTTACTTTTATTTTAATTTTTATCGTAATTTAAATAATTATAATTAACATTTGGGGGGGGGGAAAAAAAAAAATTATAATTAACATTTTAAAAATCCAAAATTATAAGAATCCTTAAAGTTGGTCTTTAGGTTGTAATGAATTTGTATGATTAATTTCATGAAATTAGTTAAGACCTAATTGACTTAATTGGACTTTAATGTACATTAGGCTTAACCATTGCTAATCCTAAGTTAGTTTTGCTAATCTTATTTGAATTAAGCACTTTAGATGACATTACCTTACATTAGGCCACCCTAGATAAACCCTAGGAGGTTCGGTGTATCCTAGCTAGGTAATGCTTAGGTAACACTAGCTATTTAGGTGAGATTTAAATGTTTTTTTTAGCCTCAGGTCATAGCTTGTTTTGTCCACCTTAAGTTAGCCCTAACTGATCCCCTCTCTTCTTAGGTAAACTCTTACTAACTTTTATAAACATAAGTAAATCTTAAGTTAAGTTGACTAGCTTAGTTTTAGACCAGCTGCCTCTAGTTCATCTTCAATTGTATTGACCTTAGTTAAACTTATTGATTTTAGTTAGGCCCCATGAATTATGCTATATCAATTTAACCATAGTCTACTCTATAGCTTGATACTAAACTAATAATTTTAGTCATCCTAGGTAAATCATAGGAGTCTTCTATCATCTTAACTAAACCATAAGTGATTTGCCCACTCTAAGTCAATCTTTGGTGATTCTTAGTATACCCCATTACTTATTGTATCCATGGATGAATCTAAGGTGGTTCTTAATTTTAATCCTTTTTAATTAAATTTTAGAGGATGAGTGGTCTTACCTTAGACAAATGTTAAAATTCATAGGCAAACTTCTATGTTAAATTATATTATATAATCTAATAGACTGTCATGGCATTCCACTAATTATAGTTGTAGCCTATGCCCTAAAATATCTTATTTTTTTTAGGTTCTTTGGTGTTTGGCTATGTTTAAGCATACTATTTGATTAGCCTATGTTCCATATATAATCCTTTTGACAATAGGTAATTAGCCTAGGTCTCATCACATCTTAATATTTTAGGTTATAGGTGGTTAGCTTTGATCTTATTCTTTTAGACCTTAGATATCAAAATATATATGAGCTATTAACATGCTAATAATTATTGGTTGAGTAAGCCTACCAAGTAATAAGTGATGAGCGACGAGTGGTGAGTGGCGAGTAGGTCCTTTGAGTGATGACTGATGAGAAGATCCACCAAGTGATGAGTGGAAATTAGCCTTTGACGAGTGACATCGATACTTGGTCAATGAACCTTAACCTTCGATAAGGCAACTTTAACCTTCATCGGCTAAGGGAAACATGAGCTTGATCGAGCTATATTTGAATATACATCCTAGTTTAGAACTCCCCTTGAAATCCAAAAAAATATACCTATCTCTTTCCCCAATGTAATATTATATGTTATTTCACTTTAGGATTAGGTGTACATATTATTATGTGCAAGGACATCTTAGACAAAAAAAATCACCCTATGATGGATATTGTTTAGGTACTAAGGTTCATTTGTTGGATTTTTCATTACCCTTACAAAAATATAAAATTCTTATTATAAAAATCAAATACAAATTTTAATGCTTTACTTGTTTACATGAAAACCATCCATAATAATTATTGCGGGCCAGAATATACGCGGCGATAGAGTTAAAAAAATTTTGTCTCAGCGTTGCATGGATATCTAACACACAAATAGAATGAAAAACAAACACCAATATTTTTATGTGGAAACCCCTGTTAAAGGGAAAAACCACAGGGCTACATCCACTTGATAAGATTCCCCTAGTGTTTACTTAAGTTACAAATGACTTACTTGTCCCTAAAATTGAGGACAATCAGTATACAACTCTCGAGTTGAAATTTAGTTACAAATAGATATCGGAATTCTAGCAACATTAGGTGATCAGGCAGAACTCTTGCGTCACTTGAAGGCCGGGCGAAACTCCGACGCCACTTGGAGTTCAAGAGGAACTCCAACGTCACTTGAAGGTTGGATGGAACTCTGGCGCCACTTGGAGTTTGGGCGGAACTCCAGCGTCACTTGAAGTTTGGGAGGAACTTCGGCGGTGGTCAAGGAGATGTGTCTTCCTTCTCTTCTTCCTTCTCTTCTTCCTTCCCTTCTGTCTCCTTGCTTAATTATGGTGTCAGTCGGCTGTTAGAAGAAAGTTTGGCGGTGGTCGAGGAGGAGCTTCTTCCTTCTCTTCCTTCTCTTCTCTTTTTCTCTTCTTGCTTAGGTCCCCTTTTGAGAGAAATGAGGGGTCTATTTATAGTTTTCTGAGAGTTGCATGGCCAATAAATTGGAGGAAGATTAGGGGTGAATTGGGAGTGGTTTGAATGGATGGCCGATGTTGAATCTCTTGATCATGGATCATTTATCAAGCATTTGAAGGCTGTAATGATATCAAAATTTAACAATCTTGGGCTCGTTGGATTTGTCTCGTCGAGCCGCTCGATTCGATTATAAGCATGTCACATTTGGAAATTGTTTGGTGTCTAAATTATGGATTGAACCTTCCAAATGTGCTTCGGGTCATTGATTTGGACCAATTTGAGCTCGGATTTGGTCGAATTTGGTGTCGTTGGGTTTGTATTTCTGAGACATTCAGTTCGACTTTAAGTTTGCTAAAATTAGAGTTTATATGGTCTCTAATTTAATTTTTGAAGTTTCTAACATGATTTTTGCCTCGGTATGTCTGCTTCCATACCAAACCAAAGATTATATGAGTTTTCACCTGTATGAGTTCTAGTAGTGGTTCAATAAGCCCAGAGGATATTTTGGAGTTATTCATCCTATTGCCCCCAACCTTTTTTAGGCGTTTCTTTAATCCTTTTAGAATTATTCGATTTGTAACATCTGTTTGCTCATTCACCTGAGGATGAGCGACAACTGTATGGACTAGCTGAATATGAAAATCCTTAAAAAAAGATGTAAAGATCTTCATAGTAAACTATATCCTGTTATCAGTGATGACCCTTGCAAAAATGCCAAAACGACATACCCACAGGAACTGTTTGACATTTGCTTCTATAATCTTCACTAGAGGTTCTGCCTCCACCCACTTGGTGAAGTAATCTTATAGCCATGATGATTAATTTTTATTGTCTAGTGGCTATAGAGAAGGGTCCCATTATATCAATTCCCTACTAGGCGAAAGGCCAAGGGCTCTGAAGTGATGCAAGCTCTAGAGCGGGTGTATGGGTGTGATTCGAATGCAATTAGTAGTTTTTAGACTTTTAAGTAAACTCAAGTGCGTCCTATTTTATTATAGGCCAATAGATCTCTATCTCATGATCTTATAGACTAATGCTTTTCCTCCTAGATGTTCTTCATATACTCCTGAATGGACTTCTCAAAGTGCGTAATCAGCTTCTAAAGGTTGGAAACATTTGAGGTATGGTCCAATGAAAGCGTGTTTGTACAACTCGCCACCAACAATAGTAAAATTTGTTGCGTGGTTCATCAATTGATTGTATAACCCACAAATCTTAGATACTTGGAAAGTAGATCTCCTCGATACACTTTCTCTTATAAACATCTCCTGTCGTTGATGTAGCAAGTTTAAAAAGAGTATTAGTTTATATATTTTTCTCTCGGAGAACTGGATGATATTGTAGTACTAGGCTAGTTGTGGATTGTGGATGTCAAACTCCCCCTCCACCTAAGAGACGACCAATTATGAATCAATATGAACCACCAAGTTCTATACCTCACAGTTAATTGCCAACCTCAGTCTAACAATAAGGGCCTCATACTCTATTGTGTTATTTGTGGCAATGAATTTAAGTCGGAGCCTGTACTTAAGAGTAACTTGTAGTGGAGAGATCAACAAAACCTGCTCCAATGCCAGAACTTCCAGAAGCTCCATCAACATACAAAGTCCAGTACGAAGGAGAAGGAGAACTTGGGTGGTCATTGGATACAAGGATGGTGCATTCAACCACAAAATCTACAAGTGTCTGAGATTTGATATCAGGTCGAGGCAAGTAGTGGATGTCAAACTCTCCTAATTTTATAGACCACTTGATGAGCCTACTAGAGGCTTCTGGCTTTTGTAGGATACTTCTCAACGGAAGATTTGTGTAAACTCCAATTATGTGGGCTTGAAAGTAAGGGCATAGTTTCCTGGAAGAATAAACTAACGTTAAAGCTGTTTAATCCACTAAGGAATAACATCCCTTTATTTCAGATAATATCTTACTAACATAATGAATGGGATGTTATACAAACATTTTCTTCTCATACTAAGATCGAACTAATAGTTTGGGCAAAAAAAACCATATATAAATATAACTTTTCCCGGTGTTGGTTTAGAAAATAGTGGCAGAGATACCAAATAATTTTGTAGTTGTTTGAAGGCTTCTTGGTATTCATCAATATATTGGAATCCAAAGCTACGAGAACCTCTAAGTATCTTGAGGAAGGGCATATATTTATTTCCTGAATGGGTCAGGAAATGAGATAACAATTCAATCCTTCTATTTAGTATATGAACTTCCTTGATATTCTTTGGGGGCACCATGTCCCTTAGTACCTTGATTTTCTTAGGATTTCCCTCGATTCTTCCCCCATAAATCTTAAGAACTTTCTAGAGGCGACTCTAAAAGTATATTTGTTAGGGTTGAGTCGCATGTTATAGCGTCGTAGCAGATGGAAGCACTGTTCCAAGTCATATATATACGATTCCATCTTTATTTAATTATAGTCATAGTAGACATCCATAAAACTCAACATCTGATGTCCAAAGGTGGTATCGACCAACTAGTCAATATGAGGAAGCGGATAGCTATCTTTTGGATAAGATTTATTGAGATCTGTATAGTCTACACACATTCTTCAAGCTCCACATGCCTTCCATACCATGACGCTATTTTCCAACCAAGTGGGGTAGTGCACTTCCCATACAAATCTAGCTTCCAAAAACTTATCCACTTCCTGTTCGAATGCTTGCTGATGATCTGGCACAAAAATTTTGTTTCTTCTAGATCACTAGCTTGGACATATGGTTGACTTTGAGGGAGTGCACGACCACTTCAAGGTCGATTCCAGATATATCTGCTGGACTCCATGCAAAAATATCTTGATTCATTCATAGAGATTCTACGTATTTTTTCTTCTCTTTATTTGAGAGAAGGGATCCAATCTGCCCGGTCCTTGAAGGATGTTCCGATATGGATATAGTAGTGAGGTTTTCTACAGGAGAAGCTCTCTAAGGGATATTCTCGCTTCAGAGATAAAAGTCCTTGATGCTCAGGATAACTTTTGGACATGGTTTAACCTGTCTAAGATAGCAGGTTTGTGATATTTATTGATCTTTGCATACTACATTGACTCCTACCAGGGTAAGGAACTTCATCTTAAGGTGAGGGATGAAGGCGATAATCCTAAAGATCAACTGGAGTGGCCTTCCAAAGATATTATAAGCCAATTTTGACTTTACTACAATGAACTGGATGGAGTGTATAGTATGCTAGAGAAATTCTCCAATTATAACTGAGAGACTGATTGTCCCCTCTGCTCGAACAGGTCTATTGTCAAACTCATACATTAGACCTTCAGTAGGATGAAGCTTTTCTCTTGTGAGACTCATATTGAGAAAAGTAGAGTAGAACAAGACATCCACAGAGCTTCCATTGTCCATAAGAATTATTTTGATATTGTCACATAGGTTATATATCCCCATATTAATCACAAGCATATCTTAATGAGAGATTTTTACTCCCTCCAAATTAGAATACTTAAAAGTGATAGAATGATCTATATGAGCCTTCTTTGGTGTCGGCTTTTCATCTACAACCAAAAAGAATTTATTAGATAATAAAGGCCTCCTGCAATGGTCTCAATCTCTCCAACTATTATACGATTATTCAACAGTTATCTCTATGTTGTTGATTTTTTCCCCTAGTGGGACGAGCTTTCTCTTGGGTAAGTGGAACTTGAATAAACCATCGAAAATAACCTTGACAGATAAGCCTTTCAATTTCATCCTTGAGCTACTTACAACTTCGGTAGTGTGGCCATGACTATGATGAAAATGAAAGTATTGATCCTAATTTCCTGCATTCGGCTTCAAAGGATTTGGCCATTTCATATTATCTTAATTTTGAATGGCCATCAACACATTTGCTCGAGATGTGTTGAGTGGAGTATACTTCTTCTCTTGCCAAGATTCTCGACATGGCAATAGAGGCCTAGAAGGCAGATTATTCTTCAATTATTTCTTTCGTTGTGAGAATGAATTATGTATCCTAGGTGCACTTTTACGCCTTCCATTTGTTTACTCAAATTACTTTTGTGAATATTTATGACTTCATATGTAGAGATTTGTGCCTCCACATGATAGACCAGGTTGGCATATAAATGAACTGTATCTCACATGAGTGCTAAATAAAAAGGGACATGATGGAGGCCTCCAAGAAAGAATCCTCTCAGCAATTCAAGATCTACTCCTAGAATTTGCAGAGCCTCGGTGAAAAATTATTAAAAACACTTCTTCAACCAGTCTCCTTCATTTTGGCGGATTTCAAATAAGCGAGACAAATCCTTAACAATTCTTCAATTGGCATCGAATTTTTCTACGAATACTTTGGCCAATTTAATGAAAGTAGGGATCATTTCTGGTTGGAAGTGAATAAAATCACATTCGAGCTTGTCCTTTGAGGGTAATAAGAAAAACCTGGCAGATGAGTGTGTCTGAAGCTAGCTGGATATGCATGATGGTTCTATAATCATCGATATGCTTGTTTGGGTCATATGTCCCATCGCATGAATCGATATTCAGTAGTTTGAATCATGTCAGAATTGGGTGTTGAAGAAAGGCTTCAGTCAGGGGTAATGACTTCTGAAATTCCCACTGGTGAAGAGGTTGCCTTACACCTCATACGAGGAACTGTTCTTAGACCAATCTTCGTAGTTCATGATATATAGTGTTGCGAGGGAGCTCAGCAACGTGCGGTCAGGCTAAGTCTTCAAGGAGGTCTGAAGGAATGTGAGGTTGCCAACCTGTGTGTGAAGGATCGATAGAACTTGCTATGTCAGAAAGTTCATTATCTTGATGTGATCGCAGATGCCTCCTTGGCAGAGGAAGAGGGATCTTTGTATGAAGATGTTCGAGTTAAAACACCTTTAGGTAGTGGTGAATCTCAAGGGAGAAGAATATCCTCCTATGGTGCTAGCACCGATTACCGGGTCTCTCGTAGGAGTTGAATAATCTCATTCTGAGATTCTTCAGTCTTTCAGATTCACTCCTCTAGGGAAGGTCTTGAGGTTCCTTCTCCAGTAGCGTTTTGCCCCCCATGATAAAAAGATGCAGATGATTGGCGTCTATGATTTATATATTGATTCCTGGATTGATGGTTGTTGGAGCGAGAGGCTCCCAAGATACAATTTTTATACCTATTGGCCATTGAAGCAACACTTAGAATTATGGGATAATATTTCCCACAGACGGCGCGCATGTTGCGGGCTAGAATATACACGGAGATAGAGTTAGAAAATTTTTGTCTCAGCATTGTACGAATATCCATCACATAAACACAATGAAAAAAAAAAAAACACCAGTATTTTTATGTTGAAAACTCTATAAGGGGAAAAACCACAGGGTCATGCCCAATTGATAATATTCCACTAGTGTTTGCTTAAGTTATAAATGGCTGACTCATTCGTGAAATTAAGGATGATCATATTACAACTCTCGAGTTGAAATTCAATTACAAATAGATATCAGAATTTTGGCGATGTTGGGTGATCAAGCAGAACTCCTGTGTCACTTGAAGGTTAGGTAAAACTCCTGCTTCACGTGGAGTTCAGGATGAACTTCGGTGTCACTTGAAGGTTGGACGGAACTCCGACACCACTTGGAGTTTGGGCGGAACTCCGACGTCACTTGGAGTTCAGGAGGAACTCCGGCGGTGGTCGAGGATGAGTCTCTTCCTTCTCCTTCCCTTCTGCCTCCTTGCTTAATTCCAGCGTCGGTTAGCTGTCGGATGAAAGTCCGATGGTGATCAAGGAGGAGCTTCTTCATTCTCTTCTTCCTTCTCTTCTTGTCTTCTCTTCTTGCTTGGGTCCCCTTTCAATGGAAATAAGGGATCTATTTATAATTTCTTGATCGTGGACCGTTTATCAGGAATTTGAAGGCTCTAATGATATCGGAATTCGACGATCTTGGGCTTGTTGGATTCGTCTCGTTGAGCCGCTCGATTTGATTATAAGCACGCTACATTTGAAAACTGTTTGGTAATCCAAATTGTTAATTGAACCTTCCAAATGTGCTTCGGGTCTTTGATTGGACCAAATTGAGCTCAAATTGTGTCGAATTTGGTGTCGTTGGGTTCGTATTTCTGAGACATTCAGTTTGACTATAAGTTTGCTTAAATATGAGTTTAGATGATCTCCAATTTATTTTTTGAAGTTTTCAACATGATTTTTGCCTTGAGATTTGTGCCCGATTAAGATTATTTTTTGATGATATATCAATAAAAAATTGCATACTCCTAAAAATCATAAATATACAACATAAAATAGAAGTTTGTGATGCTATCGATGAATAGTTAAGGTTAAGCTTGGCATAGGCTCATATGGAATAAGACCACTCTGATGGAGACAAGTGAGCTTAGCCTTATAGTTAGACGACTTTCTCAAGGCATCGAATGGGGCTGGCTTGATTGACATATTCAACCTCATCGGAGATAATGTTCTCAATGATGATAAGGATGGAGATGAGGTCTTCATCAACTCATTCATATTTTACTTTGTATTTAACATGCAATATTGTGAACTAAAAAGTAAATTACTAAATTTAGTTTTTACCCAATTAAATAATTTACGAAATTTAAAATATATTGTGCTTTTTATTTGCTTATTAGTATAGGTCGGTGGTGAACGTACGTAGAGCTACGTTCTGCCGGCACTAAGATCGCAGGCACAAAACGGGAAATACCGAGCAATACCAATAATAACAAGAAATATCATTATGTGAAGTAATACCGAGCAATATCGAGCAATACCGAGCTAGAAAAACTCAGTATTTTTTGAGAAAACTCGGTATTGTTCTATATTGCTCGGTATTAATTTTCACAGAATGATATTCTCATTATTACTAAACAATATCTAGCAATACCGATCAAATACCGAGCAAAAACACAACCTCTGACGCCCGGGATGCCTATGGATGGTACATTACAGTTGCCGTTGCGCTGGCAAAGCTTAAATCGCGCTGTATTAAAGATCGCAACACTTGTGGAGAAGTTGAAGCGGATATTAGGGAAGAGAGAGGAAGAGAAATAGGATAGAGAGAGAAGAGATAGTGAGAGAAACAGAGGCCATTAAAGCTTCGTAGGATTGAAAGAGCGATTTTGAGAGGAATCCGAGGTCTCCTTGAGCTTCTCTCTCCTCCTTGTAATCTGAGGGACGAACGGATCGATTTGGCTTTTGCTGTGGATCTTAATAGAGGACCGCCGATTTCTCTGGCAGTTCATCGGATCTAGGGATTCGGGAGGAGGGAAGAGCTCACGGGGCCAGGTCTTTGGAGTTTGGATCCATATCCTTGCATGCTCGTTTAGAAGGTTGACAATGGCGTCTGCGTTTCCAGGGCAGGTCAGTGCCGCTCAGGTAATCGAATTGGCCGGGGCAGGAAGGCAGAAAGGCAACTTTGTCTCCGCGTCTTCGAATTTCTGATTGTAGTTTACTACGCCCCACTAATTTTCTGCCTCCTTTTTTAGGTTGGGTCTTTTTTTCTGGGGCAGTACTATCCTTTTCTTCAACAAACGCCAAATTTGGTTCACCAGTTCTATACAAATACGAGCACCATGATACGATATAATGGTGATGCCAGCGAGAAGGCTTCAGGGATGGCGGTAAGTTGAATTTGGCTGCATTATCTTTGTTGAGAGAATTGTTCTAGTGCTTATTGCATCACTTGATGATATCCATCGCGGGGCTGTTTGGTTGCATGAATTCACAGTTTCTGAATTTTCACCTCGAGGTTATTTGCAGTTTCTATAACGTATAATTACTTATGCGGATGCAATGCGCTTGTTTTCCCTGTAATTGTTTTTCTTTGAAATGCATTAGTCAATATATAATAGAAAAGCAAATGATGCAAAGAAGGCATAGACAAGTTTCACCATGTTGTTTATCGTAAATTCTAGTTTCTAGGGAAACGAATTCAAGTATTCCTTTCAGTTGCACACAGTTCCCTCCGAACCAGACAGCCCCAAAGTAAATACTTGTTGATAGTTGATACGCTAAAGTCCTTCAGCTTTTCCATGGTTAGAGTAAATGCTTCTGCATCTACATGAAATGGGAAAAGGAACAGGTATCCAATGTCAAATGGCCATGTTCATCAAGCCACACTTGTTACCATGAACTGGGTTCAAGCAAGCCTCCAATTAAAAAAATTAACTTGACACAAAGTTGAAATCGCCAAAATATATGATGAACTTGCTAATAAACTCATAAGTGCAAGTCATCGAAGATACTTGACAGTTGACACATCTATTATATACTCAGGCTGAGGTTATTAAAACTCGCCTGTGAATTTGTCTATGAAAATGTCAATTCGGTAAATCAATTCTTGCATACTTTTTTCTTGCAAAAATCTATCCTATGGATTGGCATCCAGCTAGCACTCCACTAGTCTTTCTCTCCCTACTATTCTGCTTCACATCACGCTCAACATCCATTTCCATTAGCCATCGATTAAGCACTCCAACTCCTTTTCCCTTCTTTAGTCCAATGACACCTCATTTATTAATGTGCTAGTGGATGTCATCTTACCAATACGAGTGGACTATTTTATTGTAATTAATTGTTTATCTAAATTTTATTCCTTTGTTTTATATATTTCATATTAGAAGTTCCTAGAGTATTGTATAAATACTGGAGAAGTGTTGGAATGAAACTCAATCAGTTTTCTCCAATTTTGTTTTGAACTTTTGATATCAAAGCTTTAGGTTTTCTCTTAACATTTTTATAAGCAGTAGCATTTATCGTTTTATTGCCTAGAACTTGCTACAAGTTTCTTTTCTTTCCACCTACTTTCTCATTTGTAGCTTTCACTGCCATAGCCTATTTCTAGCCCTCTTTCTCTTTGCAACTAAATGCTGCCTCATTTTTCCTGCCCATTGATCACAAAAATGCTCATGTTCCCTTGGTTTTAGGTTTGTTGGGACCAAGACTAGCTGATACGGACATCCAACCGTCCATGCCAATCAGAGGAGCTGAAGATCGACGACCGAGATCACTTTGTTTTATTTTCGTTTATTAAGTGTATTTTAATTTAGTTTTGCAATTTCCCTTCTTACCCTCTTATGTAAAAGCACAAGGGGCAAATGTGTCTTTTAAATCTCTTTTGAGGCCTATATATAGAGGCCCCTTCTCTTGTATTAGGATGATGGATTATTAATAAAAAAATTTGCGTTTTGCACTTGGGTTCTTTAGGAAGACGTTAGCGAAATCCCTATGGGAGGGAGTCGGAGTTTCCACCAGCTGCAGGATGAGTCCAGGCTCGTGGCTTGAAATCCCTTGAAGAAGGGCAACGTAGTACCCGTCAGCCGCAGGATGTGTCCGGGCTCGCAGTTGTATCTTTGATATTTTGTTTATTTGTTTTTGTTCCTTTTTATTGTTTCTAGTTTTCATGTTCATCCTCTACCTACGTCCACTTTCATCTTCTCCATCTCCAAGCCGTCGTCTCCTTTTCCACCATGCCGCCGGCTCCACCTCATTAGTCGCCGGCCGAACTCCTCCCACCCTCTTTGGGATTTCCTAATTTTGTTGGGTCAATTTAGGGATTAATTTGAATTTGAAATTATTCAAATTCAAATTTCAAATTCTTTCATAATTTGGTTCATCTATTTTTGGAAAGTGCTTAATTGAAATCAATTTGAATTTTAAATTCAAATTGAAGTTTAATTAGCCTCATTAAATACTATTTCAGATTATTTCCTAAATCAATCCTAGATTTAGAAAATAATTCAAAATCCCCTTCATAACCGAAATTTCCCTTGCCTTACTCTACTAATTAATTCCTTAATCTATGGAGGTTAATTACATGAATTTAAATCCATTTAATTCCCTGTTTCATGCAATCTGCCGGCCTCATATTCTGTTGGCTTAGTTTAGGAAATATTTTCTAACAATAAGTCCCCTTTCCTTTTAAAAGAAAAGAGTTTATTTCCCCACCTCAACAGCCGAAATTTTCTTAAGGAATAAACTCTAATTACTTTCCTAAAACCAAACAAAGGATTTAGGAAATAATTCCACCGCCCAACTCCCCCTACCGCTGGCCCCATCTCCTTATTAAATTGCCTTTGAAATCTATCCAGATTTGCAACGTATTACTTTGGCAAAATTTCCTTCCCGTATTCCCTCCTGGCCAAAATTCTCACAGCCGAAATTCTCTTCCATTGGCTTGCATCCTAAGCATTTGAAGGCCACTACCTGCTGCCCAAGGGCTCCCAGCCTCCATATGTGGTGGTCCAAAGTTCCCAATGCTTTATAGAAGCTGTCCAGGGTGTTCCCCAACATTGCAAGTTGCTGTCTAGATTGTAAGGAAGAAGAAAACTGCTGTCCTCAGAATTTTTGGATCAAAATCGGAAACTATTTTCAGATTTTGGGAATCGGACTTAAAGCGTTTTCGTTCTACATCAGTTTGGTATCAGAGCATGGTTGCTCACCCGGGACGCTAACTCGACGGAGTCGAGCCTTTTCCACCCCGGGAGAATGATGCAGACATCCAACCGTCCATGCCAATCAGAGGAGCTGAAGATCGACGACCGAGATCACTTTGTTTTATTTTCGTTTATTAAGTGTATTTTAGTTTTGCAATTTCTTTTCTTACCCTCTTATCTTATGTAAAAGCACAAGGGGCAAATGTGTCTTTTAAATCTCTTTTGAGGCCTATATACAGAGACCCCTTCTCTTGTATTAGGATGATGAATTATTAATAAAAAAAATTTGCGTTTTGCACTTGGGTTCTTTAGGAAGAACGTTAGCGAAATCCCTATGGGAGGGAGTCGGAGTTTCCACCAGCCGCAGGATGGGTCCGGGCTCGTGGCGTGAAGTCCCTTGGAGAAGGGCAACGTAGTACCCGTCAGCCGCAGGATGTGTCCGGGCTCGCAGTTGTATCTTTGATATTTTGTTTATTTGTTTTTGTTCCTTTTTATTGTTCCTAGTTTTCATCTTCATCCTCTACCTACGTCCACCTTCATCTTCTCCATCTCCAAGCCATCGTCTCCTTTTCCACCATGCCGCCGGCTCCACCTCATTAGTCGCCGGCCGAACTCCTCCCACCCTCTTTGGGATTTCCTAATTTTGTTGGGTCAATTTAGGGATTAATTTGAATTTGAAATTATTCAAATTCAAATTTCAAATTTTTTCATAATTTGGTTCATCTATTTTTGGAAAGTGCTTAATTGAAATCAATTTGAATTTTAAATTCAAATTGAAGTTTAATTAGCCTCATTAAATCCCATTTCAAATTATTTCCTAAATCAATCCTAGATTTAGAAAATAATTCAAAATCCCCTTCATAACCGAAATTTCCCTTGCCTTACTCTACTAATTAATTCCTTAATCTATGGAGGTTAATTACATGAATTTAAATCCATTTAATTCCCTGTTTCATGCAATCTGCCGGCCTCATATCCTGTTCGCTTAGTTTAGGAAATATTTCCTAACAATAAGTCTCCTTTCCTTTTAAAAGAAAAGAGTTTATTTCCCCACCTCAACAGCCGAAATTTTCTTAAGGAATAAACTCTAATTACTTTCCTAAAATCAAACAAAGGATTTAGGAAATAATTCCACCGCCCAACTCCCCCTACCGCTGGCCCCATCCCCTTATTAAATTGCCTTTGAAATCTATCCAGATTTGCAACGTATTACTTTGACAAAATTTCCTTCCCGTATTCCCTGCTGGCCGAAATTCTCTGCCATTGGCTTGCATCCTAAGCATTTGAAGGCCACTACCTGCTGCCCAAGGGCTCCCAGCCTCCATACGTGGTGGTCCAAAGTTCCTAATGCTTTATAGAAGCTGTCCAGGGTGTTCCCCAACATTGCAAGTTGCTGTCTAGACTGTAAGGAAGCAGAAAACTGCTGTCCTCAGAATTTTTGGATCAAAATCTGAAACTGTTTTCAGATTTTGGGAAGCGGACTTAAAGCATTTTCGTTCTACATCACTAGCTACCCAAATTCAATGGGAGAATTGCAAAATATCCATTCAACATATCGTTTGAATGGATAGAATTATCTTAAGTGTTCACCTGGCATGAGACCTCAGCAAAGCGATCCTATATTCAAAACTTGGGATGAACATGACTCTATAGCGATGTCCTGGTTATGGAACTTCTTGGTTTATAAAATACGTGACACATGTATGTTCATTAATTCAGTAAAGGATAATTGGGATATGATAAATCAAATGTATTATAAATTCTGTGATGTGGCTCAAATTCATGAGTTCAAAACCAAGTTCTCAGCCACAAAGCAAGAAAGAAGATCAATTACAAATACTCTAATCTACTAGAAGGCCTTTGTTAAGGGATGAATCATCATCAAGGCATCCATATGGAATGCAATAAAGAGACGACCATCCTTAAAAGATTTCTTGAAAGTGATTTTCTTGTTGGATTAAATGTTAAGTTTGATGTAATAAGGGTACTAATTCTTTGAAAAGAGGATTTAACTATCCTAAATAAAGACATTGCTATTAATCAAACATAAGAAGAGAAAGAGTTGTGATTTCCAATAATCACTTGACAAGTTCATCACTAATGACAAATGTTGACAAATCATAAACCTAATTCAAAACTCTCCTTTCCTGTGGAGCACAAGCAACCACACCTAACAGTGATGGTCAATTGAGATTTTCTCTGGTGCACATATTACAAGAAGGCTCTACATACAAAAGAATTATGCTAGAAGCTTGACAAGCCATGTGTAAAAGCAGGAAAACATTAGTAGGACAAGCAAAAGAATAAAAACATGTATATGTAATAACTGTGGAAGAAAGTAACACTAAAGAATCACCCATTAAGTTTCACCAAAGGATCACTAAAAAGATTCGTATGTCAAGTAGTTATTTTCTTTGTTCTCATGTGTTATTTCCTCTTCTTATGCTTTTAAAGTCTTAAAGAAGTCCAAATTCAACTCCTAGATTATTGATTAAGAAACTACAAACTATATGACCAATTATTCATACTAATTTATTTCATATATACCTTATCATAGCAATAGTAAAAATAACAATTACTAATGGATCATTGACGATCACTATTGGTCAAATTCTTATAAATAAATCCCCTCGCTTCAAAATATCCTCAATGCAACTAAATAATTCACCTACTTATTATTTATCTAAAAGTTAATCACAAATTTAAAATATAATGTTATATTTTACGCATTTCGTTGTGTATTTCAAGAAGATGGCACGAGGAGGAGGATTGAATTTGCTAAAGAATGAGACGGTCTCTGTACCTTGAGGAATTTAATGACCAATGATGATCCAAATTACCTGTTGTAATATATTTCCTTTTTGGAACTTTTAAATCCAAAAAAGATAGGATATTCTAACACCAATATTCGGGCCATCATTCTTTTGTTATTCTAAAAGTTATATTTTTTTATCATTCAAAAACATTAACATTGAAAAATTTTATTATGATACGTGTGAGTTAGCAAAACATAGGTGTAGCAATTTTCTAAAGAATAGCACAAGAACATAAAGTACTTTTTCTCTTATTCATATACATCGGGGAATCATCTTCTACACCAAATATCTATGAGGTTTGATAGTTCATATTTTTTATTGATAAGTGATAACCACACCATGATTTGAAATTACTCAATCTAAAAGAGACATTTTCTTTCTGTGAGGTGAGGCACAAGCCTTGAGGCATTTTAAAGCGTAAGCCTCAAAATTAAATTATTAAATTAATAAAATGGAGATTTACATACATACCACTTAATACTATTCTATTTACATATTTAACACCTAAAACTTTAATATTACATACATACCACCCATAGTTTATTTTCATACCAAATATGAGTGGTAGAAATGAAATATATCAGTGGTAGTAAAGAAATATAAGTGGTATATTTGATATTAAAATAATATAGAGTGATATGCATGTAATATTAAAGTTTTAGGTGTTAGATATGTAAATAGGATGTTATAAAGTGGTATGTATGTAAATTTCCCTAATAAAAAATATAAAAAAATAAGTATCACATTAACATCAAGGTAAGATGTTAAAGTAAAATCATAAAAAGTTAAAATAAGGTCATTAAAAATTAAAAATAGTACAATATTACATGCAACACTAAATAAATAGTTTCTTGCACTCTCAATTCAACATGAAAAAGTAATCTAAGATCATTATTTATGACTTCAAAAATATCCTCCACTCATGTTTTAGAGAGTCTTCATTAGAATCATTTTTATGGTTAATTTCTTTCTCTCCTCTTTCATACTAAAAATTAGGAAATTGGTTTCCAACAAAAAGAGGAGTGGCTTTAGAAGAGAAGCAATGATATTGTAATAGCAATGGTGGCACAATATTGACGGTAATGTTAGAGGATAGGGTGTGGTTGTGAGGGTCCTATGACTACGAGTTTGTGGTTGTACGATTCTTCTTATATTTGGTTATATTTAGGTACAATTAATTATCTTAATTTAATATATAAAATTCAAATAAAATCATAAAATTAACTAGGTTCTATTTTTTGAGGCTTATGCCTATTCAAAATTGTGATGAGGTGTGCTTTGAGGTGCACCGCACCCCCATTAAGGTGTAAATCTCATATGGCAAGCGTGAGGTGTACACTTTAATGCCTTTTTTTTAAATTATGTTGAGATGAGCTGTGAGGCGGGCCTTTAATTGTACAATTTTAAATCATGAACTATACCCATTAGTCATCATGAGTTTTTATATTCAAATTCAAAAGTGATGTAGGTATTGTATTCACCACCTTTTTCAACATGATAAAAAATCGATTTGATTTTAAAAAATAATCAAATATAACAATGCCAAAGGTCTTTTAAACCATACTCTCTTCTCATATTTCTAAGGAAAAGAAATAATACATTAGTTCTTTTTTACCTCAACAAAATGGGGTGGCTAAATAAAAAAATGACAACTTATTACTAAGTTAGGGTGCTAAGGTCACTAAATACCTCAAAATTATAATGCATTTACTTTTCTTCCAACCAAACACTAAAAAAATTCAAATCCCTTGCATTTGGTTTACTCTTTATAACTAATGTTTGTGACCAAATAATCCACTTAAGTCATTTTTTGCCGGCTTTATTAGTCCCTAGGAAGTCATCATAAGTTTCCCTCTAAACAAAGCTTGTTGTCTAAATGAAGAATAACTGGATATTTGGTTATACTCCTCTATGTTCATATGGTTGTTTGCTATACATCTAGTAACTTGACCAACATTCTTGGTTGTGACCAAATAATCCACTTAAGTCATTTTTTGCGGACTTTATTTGTCCCTAGGAAGTCATCATAAGTTTCCCTCTAAACAAAGCTTGTGGTCTGAATGAAGAATAACTGGATATGTGGTTATACTCCTCTATGTTCATATGGTTGTTCACTACATCCAGTAACTCGACCAACATTCTTGGCTACTGCAACCCGAGTGCATATCTAAAAGGAACTTTTTGTTATAGTTGAGTTAATACTGCTTGTGTTCTTACTAGCTCCAATCTTTTATCACCAACATTTCACATTTAAAATAAATGTTAAAGTTTCCCAGTCTCACCCCTGCTCTTGCCTCGTATTGATTAGAGTTTGACAATAATGAAATTTTTGGCACTAGAGAATCAAGTGGCAAACTACTTTTTAAATTCCAAGCGAGAAATAATACCTCCAAATGGTAAATGTAACAACGTCTTCATGAATAAGGTAAAGAATAATCGATATTAAAGTGCATCAGTGATGTCAAAGAGGGAAGTACCTCCCTAAAAATTAGTGACATGATCAGCAGAATCCATCTTTCCTTCTTTAAAACCCCTAAACGGAGGATCTTGAACTTTGTTGTTATGCCTCCACAATCTCTGCGGAGAATGCTTTCGACATGTGAATTTGGAGCTTCTAGTGCCATCATGGTAGAGAAATCTCATCAGTACTCTCTAGAAGGTATGTCACATAAATTGTTATGGTAGATATAATGCTTCAAAGTCAAGTTTATTATAATGATAGAATTCATAATCCATCTCCAAGAATCTCAATTCGAAATCTTGTTTTTAGAAATTATTCAAGAATTCTTTAAATCATATTTAAAACTCCCTTCCATCTGACTTAGCTGCCTTGTAGTAATAAATTATTGTTGCTCATAGGAGACTGTTAGGCCGGCTGAACCGGTCCCTAGTGGACCGGTTCACGTCTACAGGCGGAGGCAAATAGGGGGAGGGGCGGAACATGGAGGGACCCACTTCACTAATTAATCTTGTCTGTGGAGGAAAAAATTCAAATTAGGGGGGCTGTTTAGGGATTAAATTTTTATCCATTTGCTTTAATTAGTCTTTTTGGCTAGGGTTTGTTTTTCATCTTGAATTTGAGTACAATTTGAGATCTAGGGTTTGTGTTCTTGGGCTCTAGGCTTTGCTAGAGAAGTCGAGAGTTGTTTCTTCCTCTCGAATTGAAGAAACTTGTATCTTGTATTATTTTTCTTGTTCTTGGATTGAATATAAGAAGTTTTCATTGTGTTTCTCTTCGATATCCTGAGTTTCCTGCATTGTTTTTGATGTTTATTCTCTGAAATCAGCAACTTTCTTGCTGTTTCTTACAGATTATTGCTAGGTTTTCTTGCTAACTCAAGCATTTCCCTTAGGGTTACTTGCGCACTCTAGTATTTCCTATCAAATTGGTATCAGAGCATTGTCTTGGGACCATCGGCGGCTGAAATCCAGAGTTTTCAGTAAAGAAATTTTATCCGCAAGAAGACCTCGTAGATCTTGGGAAGGAAAATGGTCGGAAGGAAAGTTGAAGTATTAGAGGGAGAAATAGGCCAACTAAAAACAGATTTCGAGGAAAAAATCGCTGATTTTCAGAATCAATTTGCTTCCATCCATGAAAAGATGGATGGTAGGTTCACCGCCTTGGAAGATATAATGAAGAAGATGCTTGAAGCAAGCAAAATCCGGTAACATCGGAAAATAAAGGAGACCACCGGCGACCATGGAAGAGGAGGAAATCCAAACCCATTTAGGAGGAAGGAGAATCCGAAAGTGGAGATCCTTGAGGGAGATGATGGAATGCCTCCTCTAGAACCATTCTCTAGAGAAGAGATGAGTATGGGCTATGAAAGGAGGGGTGCTGATTTTGTTGGAAGAAGGGATGATTTTTATTGCTGGGGTACTGAATGTGAAAGGAGAAGAGAGGATTATGAGGAAGGTTCGGGTATGATCGCTGGAGGGAAGATCGTGACCACTGGGAGCACTTTCTCTTCCAGGAATCATAGGTTATGGAGGAGTTAGGGGAAACGGGGGTACCTGAGGGTGAGGAAACTGAAGATGCCCATCTTTGAGGGTAAGGATGCACATGGCTGGATCTACAAGGTGGAGCGATACTTTGTAGTCAATGGGTTGACTGAGGAGGAGAAACTAGCAGCAGCAGGATTGTATTTGGAAGGGAAGGCACTAGTGTGGTACCAATGGCGGGACATGTGGTGACCCATTCAAAGCTGGGGGGAGTTCAAAGACTGTTTACTAGAATGTTTTCGAACCAGTAGGGGAGGAGACTTCTACGAGCAATTCTTTTCCCTGACGTAGGAGGGGACATTGACAGAGTACTGGAATCGGTTTGAGTACATAGCTAGTAGGCTGGATCGTCTTTCTGAAACCGTGCTTGAAGGGAACTTCATGAAGGGGTTCAAACCGGAGATCAGAGCAGCTGTTAGAGTGATGAGACCGTTTGACTTGGGTGAGGCCATGAAGTTGGCGCAGCTGGTCGAGGACCAGAAGCATCTGGAGAGGGGGGCTTGAGGCAGTAGCTCCGGGGGATCCTACAGGATGACTACTACCTTTCTAGCTCCTAAAGGAGTTGCACCAGGAGGGTCACGCGAAGTACCAACCTAAAGAAACGCAGCTTCATACAAACTAGTGTGGAGTACTTGGGACATGTGATGTCTCAGGAAGGGGTAAAAACAGATCCAGCTCTGATTGAAGTCATGCAGAAGTGGCATCTACCTTGGAACTTGAGCAAGCTGAGGGGATTCCTAGGAATGATGGGTTACTACCGGAGATCTGTGAAAGAGTATAGCAACATATAACCCTAAACCCTGCCTTTGACAGAGCTGTTAAAGAAGGATAGCTTCATGTGAGGAGAAGCAGCTACTCAGGCTTTTGAGAAACATAAGAAAGCAATGATCCGGGACTCATTTTGGCTCTACCAAACTTTAGTTAGACATTTGTAGTAAAGATAGATGCATCTGGATATAAGTTGGGGGCAGTACTGATGCAGCAGCATAGACCCATAACCTACTTCAGTCAGGTGTTGGAAGTTAGAGCAAGACTGAAGTTTATGTATGAATGAGAATTGATGGCAATCGAGTTGGCTATTCAGAAGTGGCGATCATATCTGTTGGGCTGACATTTCATCGTCAGGACATATCAAAGGAGCTTAAAGTACCTGTTGGAGCAAAGGATGGCGATGGAGGAACATCAGATGTGGTTGTCTAAACTATTGGGATACGATTTCGAGATCTAGTACCGTTCATGGATTGAGAATAAGGTGGCTGATGTCTTATCCAGGTGTGGGGGAGAGCTTCAGGAGATGACCATTTCAGTACCTTGATGGTGGATTGGGGGGGGGGGGGGGGGGGCGGGGGGATAGGGGGGAGTGGTCCAAGAAGGAAGTGTGCAGGATGAAGAGTTGAAGAAGCTCCGGATGGATCTACTGAAGGATAGGAGCAACCACCCAGGTTATGCCCTCGAGGGGGAGAGACTGTTGTACCATAGACGGTTTGTGATTCCAGGATCCTCCATCCATAGTCCCCAGCTATTGCAGGAGTTCCATGGGAGTGCTATGGAAGGACATTTCGGAGTGGAAAAGACATATAAGAGACTTGCTGCTGAATTGTACTAGAAAGGGATGATAAGGATGTGCAAGAGATGGTGGCGAGGTGTGAAGTGTGCTAGAGAAACAAGCATATAGTTATGACTCCAAGGGGGTTACTACAAACCTTATCACTTCCCAACAGAGTGTGGGAAGAAGTGTCCATGGATTTTATAGCTGGCCTACCCCAATCAGAAGGGTTACTGTTATCATGGTGGTGGTGGATAGGCTGAGTAAGTATGCACATTTCATCCCTTTACGACACCCATACACCGCATTGATAGTAGCAGCAGCCTTCATCAGGGAGGTGGTTTGTCTACATGGGATTCTAGAGTCGATAGTATCAGATCGAGACAAAGTGTTCCCCAGTCAATTTTGGAGGGAACTGTTCAGGTTATAGGGCATGGTCCTCAAAAGAAGCACCACCTACCATCCCCAAACAGACGGGCAAATGGAGGTAGTAAACCGGAGCTTGAAGACTTACTTGAGGTGTTTTGCTTCTGAAATACCATGGATGTGAGCCAAATGATTGGCATGGGCGGAGTATTGGTACAATACATCGTATCACTCTGCTTCTCAGATGAACTCTTTTAAGGTGATATATGGAAGAGACCCTCCACACTTAGTACACTTTGAAAAAGGGAGCACACCAGTATCCTCAGTGGAGCAGTACTTGGAAGACAGGAATAAGGTGTTGGAGGAATTGAAGAAACACCTAATGAGGGCGCATCAAATCATTAGGAGGCAGACATACTCACACAGGAGAGACATCCAGTTTGAAGTAGGTGAGAAGATTTTTCTGAAACTGTAGCCCTAAAGGCAGAAGACATTGGCTAACAAGAGAAATGAGAAGTTAACCCCAAGGTATTTTGGCCCTTATGAGATATTGGACAAGGTTGGAGCAGTGTCATACCGCTTGAAGTTACCCCCATCCGCCATTATACATCAAGTATTCCATGTGACACAGCTAAGGAAGGCTATAGGGGAGCATGCAACCAGTGCAGAACTGCCAGCAACATTGACTGGCGAGATGGAGGTGGTCTTAGAACCTCTGGAGCTAAAAGAGGTGAGAAATGACAAGGAAGGAAACAAGGAGGTGTTAATTACTTGGAGGGGGCTTCCTGACTTCGATGCCACAATGGGAACCATATGAGAGGGTGAAAGAGCAGTTCCCTTTATTTCATCTTGAGGATAAAGTGAGTCTTTGGGAGGCAGGTAATGTTAGGCCGGCCCTAAGGCCGGCTGATTCAATCCCTAGTTGACCGGTTCACGTCTACAGGCAGAGGCAAATTGGGGGAGGGGTAGAACATGGAGGGGCCCACTTCACTAATTAATCATTGCTTTGGAGGGAAAATTCAAATTAGGGGGTTTTTTTAGGGATTAAACTTTTATCATTTTGCTTTAATTAGTCTTTTTGGCTAGGGTTTGGTTTTCATCTTGAATTTGAATGCAATTTAAGATCTAGGGTTTGTGTTCTTGGGCTCTAGGCTGTGCTAGAGAAGAGGAGAGTTGTTTCTTCCTCTCGAATTGAAGAAACTTGTATATTGTATTATTTTTCTTGTTCGTGGATTGAATATAAGAAGTTTTCCTTGTGTTTCTCTCAGATATCCGGAGTTTCCTGCATTGTTTTTGTTATTTTCTCTCCGAAATCAGCAACTTTCTTGCTGGTTCTTACCGATTATTGCTAGGTTTGCTTGTGAATTCAAGTATTTCCCTTAGGGTTACTTGCAAACTCAAGTATTTTCTATCAGAGACCTCTCCATTTCCTTGAGATGCTTTAGTACTTCTTGTCCTAGACATCTTTCTAAACTCATTGCACCTTCAAGGATATTAGATCCAAAACCATCCGCTGGTAATACTAGATCCTTACTAATAAGTATGAAACTATATTTACAAAAGCAAGAGGGGAGAAATAAAAAAGTAGAGAGAGAAGCTCTAAAATGTAACAAGATATATGTAGAAATATTAAATGATGTAACTTGAGTCAATTAGAATATGCAGAATATGGTTTGTGCAATAAGAAATATTACATTTGGATAATATAAATAAAACTGCGTAGCAAGGCTTAAGAACGCTCATACCTATTAACGACGAATGACGCACCATGGCGCACAGGTCTCTTTGGAGCTATGGCGCATAGCGTATGACGCGGCGCACGCTATTTTGAACATGACACAAACTATATAAGAATTATAAAATAATAAGCATGAATATGAAATATCATTAAAAATAAAAGACAAGCTATCCAAGAGACAATAATTCACATTTAAAGTCCTCACCCCATCCTCCTCTCCTATAGAGTCCAATGTCTCCCAATCAAAGCGTGCACTAATGAAGAAAACTTATACAAAGCATGCACTCATGAAGAAGCAGACTAACACTAACAACTATTACTAAAGATGATGAATACAACAATATGTCAGGCTGCCGGGGTCTAAGGGGGCGTGCCCCCGGAGCAAATTTTATATGTAAGAGTAATTTTGAAGTTATGCTTATTTCTAAAGTTCATAAGTCATTTGTATGGAAAGATACCTAGTAGTACCGAGCATGTACCTAGCAGTACCGAGCATTTTTTTTTTAATTTTAAGAGATGGACGTCACATTTAAACAATTTGGTGCGCTATTTTGCGTCGTGCGCCATAGCTCACATGTGGCGCAAATAGCGCGCGCAATTCTAAACACATGCGCCTCGCCATGAACATGGCTACGTAGGTGCGCCGCGCCGTGCGCCATGGCGCGCGCTATTTTGCGCCATTGACAACTATGAGAGCGCTCATTATAAAATGAATAAATCTAGTCGTCTTATAACTGTCTTATTACATAGACAATTCTTGATAAACTTTAAACTAAATGAAAGAACCTTTGAGAGTAATTTCTTAATGAAGCTTTAACAACATAATTTTGGATTTTCAAGTAGCTTTTATATTCTTGGGTGACTTCATTTGATAATGATAAGAATTGGAGAGAATTGTTTGAGTTTCATTCGAGCACTTGCTCAATATTTATATTATCTTAGAAGAGCTTTTAGTAGGAAATATGCTAATTTTAATTATACAATTAATTACAATAAAACAACCTACAAAGATTGGTGATGTGGCATCCATGAGTACATGGATCAATGAGGTATTAATAGAATAAAGAAAGGAGCACATGACTAGTGGACCGCTAGTTGGAGAGGGCTCCACGAAATGTATTTGGGTAGGTGGGAATTGAGTTTTGGTTTGTTAAATTGATATATCCACACTATATTGTTCATTTCAAGCTTGCATGTCAATTTTTAAAATATTGTTCTATATATCATTGGTAAGATTGTCTATTACTTGGGCATGTGTTAACAAATGGAGTACAAATTAAATAACTATTTAGCTTCTCCTTTATAAAATGCCTATTCGCTTCAATTTATTTGTTCAATCATGTTATGCGAGATTATGTTCAAATGTTCAATATTGATGACTGACTTGTTGTCATAATAAAGCCTTATAGAATCTTTTCATACAATTTTAAAATCCTTTAGGACAAATTTCAACCATAATAACTCACAAATTTTACACTAATAATATAGGTAATGCGAAGTCTAATATTTGATAAGTAGACAAATTTTTCCACTAGTCATTGACAAGTGGTTTTTTATGACTATCTTCTAGAGCATTTCTAAGTTTATGGTTAAATTTATGGGGCTCTCAGTAGGCTTGCTTCCCAACTTGATGTAGAACGGAGATGGGTGGGGGGTCATTTGAAATTTGAATTTCAAATTAAATGGGAAAAGGAGGGAAGGGGTACTTAATTAATCCCTTAAATGGAGAGAGATTGGAGGCCTTAATGGAGAAGCATTAATTAAAATAGGAGAGAGTGAGGGGTGGAATTAAAGCTTGCCTATTCCATAGTCTTAAATTGAGGGAGAGAATTTTATTCAAATCCAATTTGGAATTGAACTGAAATTGATTTAAATACTTTCCTATAATAGATCAATTAATTTAAGAAATTATTCAAATTTCAAATTATGTTGGATTTGAATTCAAAACCTTTCCAGGATAATCATTAATCTAATTTTGGGAAGAAATTTAAAGAGGGCATGGGTATGGGGCTGGCCAAGAGAGAGAGGGGGGGACTAGGGGTTTCTAGGTTCAATGTATTTGGACTAGGGATTAATTAATCAATCAATTTCAGAATTGATTAATTAATTGAATGAATGAGGTTTCCAAAAATAAGGTAATTAATGATGATGGATTTGAAAGTCAAATTAGATTAATTTGAATTTAAAATCTTTCCAAATTACTGAAAACTTAAATAAGGAAAGAGGGTTTTTTTTTTTTAGGGAAGGAGGTGGCCGGCGAGTGGGTGGAGTCATGGTGGATTTCGTCCAAGGGGAGGGAGGAGGAAGGGAGGAGATGGTGTAAGCCGATGTGTGAAGGTGATGGGGTGATAGGATGGATGCCTTGGTGGAGGGCTTGAGGAGGTGGTGGTTTATGGAAATAAGGAAAAACAGAACAAAGAAAAAAGAGGTAGAACCGCGAGCCTTGGAATCTTCCGAAGACTGATGGGTGATACGATGCCCTTCACCAAGGAACTTCAAGCCACGAGCCCGGACCCATCTTGCGGCTTGTGGAAACCACAATTCCCTCCATAGGGATTCCCACTAACGTCCTCCCAAAGAACAAAAATGCAAAACAAATTTCTTTTCTTAATAATTCATCATTCCTAATACAAGAAAAGGGGCCTCTATATATAGGCCTCAAAAGAAACTAAAAGACAAATTTGCCCCTCAAACTTACATAAGACAAGATTTTTAAATAAAAAGGATAAAAAAGGAAAATTGCAAAATTAAATCAAAATACAATTAATAAACTAAAATAAAATGGAGTTATCTCGACCGTCGATCTTCAGCTCTTCCTTTGAATATCGTCCACCGTCGGATGTCCACTTCATTCTCCGGGGTGAAAAGAGCTCGACTCCATCGAGTTCGCATCCCAGGCAACCATGCTCTGATACTAAACTGATGTAGAATGCAGATGGGTAGCTAATTTTTCCTATTTAATTTTTCAACTATATAAAATTGTTCTCAAACAATTCTTGAAGTACAAAATTGAAATCAATTTTGTGTCATAATTTTCATTAATTTCTACCTAATGAACCATTTGGGACCATGTATAGTTGATGGATTACATTGGACAAATATGGTACTCTTTGACTAAATTAATCACATACGAAAGGAGACTATTTTGAGATTTGTTTGTACTGATAAAAGTAAAATGATACCTAAGATTGATGGTTGCATATCCATTATATAGAAGAATGTGGTCATAGATAAAGATATAACTTTTGAGTTTAGGGTTGAGTGGTTAAAATGGGCAAATAAAGCCCTAAGAATATTTTGTGATAAGATGATAACAAGTATAATGAATAGTGAATTTTAAAAATATGCAATTAAGTTGGTTATGTTTTCATGGATCTAAGTATTTGGTAGGGAAAAATCATAAGCTAAGTTGAGCTTGGCAGTAATAAGAATGTTTGGATGGATGTTATTGAATATGGCATTGATAAATTTGATCATGTTGGATGGATAGTTGGAGTAGCATTTATTGATAATAAGATAACTTGAAAATAAACTTGGGTAATTTAGACATGATATGCGACAGCATAGAAAATGCACTCATTTGATGGGTAGATAAGTTAGTGTTGAAAAATTATGAAAGAAAAAGGAAATACTTATGGTAGTATTAACTTATTGCTAAGAATAGATTTAACGCCTCTTGGGGAACTCAAGAAAAATAAATAAAAAATGAGGGTTCATAATGCCAAGTCCATAAATAAAAAATGAGGGTTCATAATGCCAACTCCAAATATTTGGGTAAGACTAATGACAATGATGATGCCAATTCTCGAAGAGGAACTGTGCTATTTGTTATTTGGATATTAAGATACTTATTGCATTGGATGCAAGTAGCTAAAGCGAATGGGAGTTCAAATTTATGTTACCTTTTCTTAGATATTCTTTTTTGAGGTTGGTAATCTAATTCTATTTGTGCATAGGAAAATATAAATTCTTTGGTGAATCTTCAGATTTTCAAATCTAAATTAATCTTACCTTTCAACGAGTTTTATTGATTTTAATGGGTCTGAGCTATTGATTTATCAACTCTTGTCAGCTCTTCTTTTTGTTCTCTTCCTGCTTATTTGTTTTATTGTTTTCAGTTTCTTTCTACACAATACCTCTTTGGTGAAACTACAGATTTTCAAATAAATTCTCCTCTTAATCATTGATTTTTGTTATTTGTTATTGATTTCAATTTTTCTGGTTAGCTAATCATTTTTCGTTGCATGTCAAGCATTTTCTTTTATATGCTTGTAATTTATGTTTGTTTTGTGATTCTTTTTGCGATTGTTGCTTAGAATTTGTTCTGTTTTCTTTGATTTTGTATTGACTGCTATTGATTTGTTGTTATGATTTGCTGATATGATGATATAATCTTCCAGGAAATTCATAATCTCATTGTCCAGCTGAATTTCACTGAGATTGAGATAATAACTGCTCATTCACTTGAATCCTGGGATGGAGGAGTTTTGGTGACAGTGTCAGGTTTCGTGCAAGCAAAAGATTTCATTTTCAGAAGGAAATTTGTAGAGACTTTCTTTCTTGCTCCGCAAGAGAAGGGATATTTTGTTCTTAATGATATTTTTCTCCTCGAAGAGGAGCAAGTTCATCAACACCCAGCAGCCATGATGACACCTACCGATTATGAAACAAAATTAGATGCATTGAATTATGATACACAATTTGATCCATCGAATCAGTTACAAGATCCAGGTATAGTAAACCTTGTTATATATTAGTCAAATTGCGTTTCTTATAAAAAGATGGCTAAACCTTTTATCGGAGGTCTTTCATTTATCAAAATGTGAGAGATATTGTTCTTTAACCACTCTTCGATGATTTCATGTCCATGCCTGCTAAACTTCAAACATAATATGCATATGCAAATAGCTCTTTCCATGATGCACTGAGATTAGTTAACACGTTAATGAAGCTATATGCTTTGTGCATTTTGTTTAAGGCTCGCTTCATTGCATTTTTGTTTCTTTGAACTTTGCTTTGATTGTTGTTTTTTTTAGCTGTTTTGAATTGATAGCTCTCTTACCGATGAATTCTATTGATTGGAATTTAGACTTTTTCACCTCTTTTTTAGTGCTGTAATTTGGCTACTTAATATTAGGTCTTGTTTTTTTCTCATATCCATGTTTTTCTTTTGCTTTTACGTTCTTTATTTCATGTTCCAATGCTCACTTGGTTCCTTTTTGCATTCTTCATTTTTTTTTTAAGTTTCTTGTTTAGTCATTCTCTTGGTTGCTTTGGACTGATATCGTATACCTTTTATGAATCCCATTGTTTAGCTTAGGCATTTTGTTTGAACTTGAAACATTTTTTTTTGTCAAAAATTTGTAAATGCTGAAATCAAAGTAACCACCATCCTGTTGGGGGATGCCTGTAGAAAGAACCTAAGCGGATTATGTTAGAATAGCTTTGTTTTGTTGTCAATAAATGCGCATGCTGATGAAATAATTTCTTTAAATCCTATTGTTCAGCTTATACATTTTTGTATGAACTTGAAATAATTCTTTCCCTGTCAAACTTTTTGGTAAATTCTGAATAGGAAGCAACCATCCTCTTGATTAATACCTCTAGATAGACCTTAAACAGATTATTGTACATAGCTTAGTTTTGTTGTCAATAAATGCACATGCAGATGCAATATCTTTGTTTTTAACTAATTAAGGTCTTCTGTGGCTATTCTGAGATATTAGTTATTTATTGCAGTGTCTAGCTATATGCTTGCAGAAGATATCCCGGCAAGAGATTTCATCTCTCCACCTTTACCTGCTGATGAAAATAGTCAACTTGACAATTACAGTGTTCCTGGACAACCGAATCAAACTTCAGATCGTGATCTAACAACTGATGAAACACCTGTAGAACTGACTGGTGGTTCAGTTTCGAGTGTTCAAAACATTTTGCGAGAAATGCCCGTTCATGAGGAGGAGCCTGCAGGGGAACAGCCAAAGCATACATATGCATCCATTGTATGTGCAGCATTTTTGTTCCCCTGAATTTCACTTTTGTGCGATATTTTCAAATGATACATGTCTTTAATCAATACATTTTATGATGAACTTGAGTTAAATTCAACAGTTGCGGACTGCAAAAGCTCAAGTTGTACCACAATTCACATCTATGAATAAGACGGCTCCTGTATTGCCAGAGTGGCATCACGCACAGCAGTCAACTCAGCAACAGGCTCAATCCACCATTTTTTCATTGCCTGAGAAGTCCAGCAGAGACTTGTCGGATGAAGCATCTGCCTTCGAAGATGAAGGTTAGTTTACTTCTTGTTGTTTTCTCTCTTTTCAACTATATGTTATTATGGTACATGGCACTTGCCTTTTAGTTCTTTCAGTGTTGGATATTTAGTTGATAAGACGCCCCCAAACTTTTTCAGGTCTAGCTCAGTAATAAAGCTGTTGGGTGTAAGTGCCTTGGAGCAGTTTATTCATATTTATATATCAATTGAGATTCTGTTAAGAAATTTTCTAAGCTTTTGGTTCAAATGTTTTTCTCATTTTTCGTGCTGTTTACTGCTACATAATGTGTCCTTTGGTCTATGAAGAGAACTTAGCTCTGTACTTGTGATGTAGAACGGGAAGGAGGCGTTGCAAAGTAGAGGATCACCTCTCCCAAAATCTGAGAGAAATCAGATTTCTTGCTTGAAAGAGGAGGGAGAACAAACACCAAACTCCTCTTGTAGAATCTGAAAACTGTTTCAAATTCCAAACAGAAATCTGAGAAGAAAATTTGGCTATCAATGTTGGGAGGAAAGGGTTAGTAGGAACAAGAATTATGGAAGTGAATTCACGGGAGCTTCTAGTAGAGGAATTCCCACGTGATGGCCTGGGAAGCTTTCGGCCAGCAGCAGCAGCTTTTGGAAATTTGTCCAAAGGAAATAACTGCACTTAATTGCCCCCAATCAAAGCAGGTTGATTGGAAGGGAGATTCAGGAAGATAGGAGGGAGTTACGGGAATGAAGAGGGAGCAATTAATGTATAGAGAAGGAAGTGGGGAATTTAATTCCTCGAGCTGTTACGTGGAGTTAGAAACATCTCAGATTTTGAAATTCTCAGGTTTTGGAATTCTTTCCCAAAGAGCTTGAGTTAATGAAGGAGAGGGTAGAGATGGGTCACAGGAAAAAGAGTGAATTTTATTTCCAAAACCTGATTTCTGGTTTTAGAAAATAAGATTAAAGCTTTGGAGTGAAGGAAAATTCTAATTCTTTCCCAAGATGGGCATTATCCCGTGACAGGTTTGGGAAATTAAATTGGGAAATCAACTTGCATTATCCCATGACAGGTTTGGCATTGGTGGGAGGCAATCAATACTTTCTAAAAATAATAAATTAAATTTGGGAATGAAGATATCATCCCAATTTAATTTAAAATTTAAAGGGGCTTTGATTAAGCAAGTTTCCTAAAATAAGAATTATAAATTAAGTAACGTTATTTGAATTTGAATAATTAATGCTTTACAATAGCTTAAGGCCCTATATATAGGCCATAACATGATAAAATAAAAATTATAAAATTGCCCCTTAGGCCACAACACTCAAAATAAACTAACCTAAGGGTAAAACAGGAAATAACATAAAATAAGAGCTAAAATTCATAAAATAACTCATAAATGACAATTTAAATTAGAGTCGTCGATTTACGACGCCTCCTGTGATAGATGCGCCAAATCTTCGTGCCGATGTCCACATCAACTTGTTTCTAAAAGGCTATGAGAACCTTATGCTTTTTCCATAGCTTTTTTTTTTTTTTTTAATTTTGGCAGAAACTTGTGCTCTTGAGATAGTTTATTGTTATATATATATATATATCTTTGCCTCTCCTTCAAAGGCATAGATAGTTTATTGTTATATTAGATGAACCTTGGGGGCGAGCTTTGGAGGTGTTGATTACATTATCTTTATTGTGACAAAGGTCATGATCAAAGCTTTGAATCATAAAAATAACTTTTGCAAACTTAATAGTAATGTGCATTACATGAACGCTAAGGATGGATTGTCAATCAGATTGATGGCTCGACTTCGGGTTTGATATGAAGTTGATTTGACCCAAACCTATCCCGTTTCTTATATGGTTCAAAGTATTTGATCGGAATTTGACTTGACCAGAATTTACCCATCATGAACTCGATTTGACTAACTCGTTTACTATATGTATCATGCAATTTTTGGATCAATACGACTCAATTAACTTGAATATGAATCATTTAATCTTCTAATATATATTTTTATTTTAACAATGTACTTCTAGTTTTTTTAAGCTTGATTTTAAATAGTACTTGCATCAAATTTGAATTTATTTCAGGTTATTCGGGTCAAGCCGAATTCCATCTACATAACAATAGGGTATATAATTCAAACTCTAACTTGATCCAAATAGTAATCAGATCAACCCAAATCTTAATTTCTCAAGTTGGATTGTTGTGTCAAATCATTCACTAACACCCCTAAAAAGGGTGGGCCTTGTAGTTATGGTTAGAAGAAATTGCTTTCATTATGACATGGATGTCATGGATTCAAATCATGGAAACCTCTATACTATTTCCATGGTTGATATAAGTGAACCCTTCTCCTGAACTTTTGGGGTTGAAACGTCATGCTCCGCTTAAGCTTTTCTTATCTGTCAGTTGGCTGTATATTTCATTTTGTATTGCTCTTTCTGCCTCTAGTTTTAAGGGTGGCTCCTTCAATCCTAACATAAAGTAATTTGAGTTGACAGTTGTACTAATTTGTACTTTTCTGGCTACTCAAATACACATTCACTAGATTTGAGCTTCCTCAAATTGCCCAAACTTTTTCAAATTTCTTTTATGGCTGGAAGGGTATGCAGTTGAGATCTTTGGTCAACTTATATAAGGAATCATTAGTGAAGAGGAGGATTCTGAAAATTTGGTTCGTCCACAAACTTAGGACATATAGAAGTCCATAGACTGATTACGTGAAGGGGAGGACATTTAAAAAATTAATTCTTACATAAACTTATTACATATAAAATGTTTATAGAATGGTTGAGTGAAAGTGGAGGGCATTAGAAATCTAGTTCAGGGGACGAAAACAAGTAGTAGTTATTGATATTCGAGGTAAACTCAATAAAAGTAATAAATAAACATAATCATGTAATAGAGTATCGGCAAACCGTTGCAACAGTACCTTATACTGTAGTAGCAAGAAGAAAAGAAAATCTAGCTACAAATCTTTCTCATTAAAGAAATATAGTTGACAAACAAACCAACTTCTCATGGCTCTTGAAACCTTGAAACCTATAGTAACCAACAAAACTACCTTGTTATGAAACCTACTTTAGTTTGCTACTATTTCATGCTTACATTTTATTTAATAGTTCAACTTAAACGAGAAAGTAAATAGATTTTCAAATTTATAACTCTTAAATCATCTCTCTAAGAGTTTTCAACTTAACCTATAATCATCATTATCATGTGCCTTATAACAAATATTTTTTATTTCTTTTTGAATCTTTCTTCTTCATTCATTTTTGTTGCATGCTACGTGAAGTGCTAATTCAATTTTAGACGATTAATTTTGCACTACTTAAACTAATATTATTTTGGTATTTCCATTTTCCTTTTTTTTTTCATATTTACTCTGTAAACCACTTTATTTGATCATCTTCATCATTACATTGATTATGCCCAAATTACAAGAGTCCATTATTTACTGTCTATGCTTCAACGAGTGTTGGTGCCCCCATCTCTTTACTAAATCATTTCTTGTTCATCTTTCTTAAGCTTTAACTTTATAATTATGGTTCCATCATAGTCATACATATATATTTTTCTTTTGTATAAGAGATGAATGTATCACTTAATTTTCCAACTTTATTTACTATAACTATTATATTTACTTGGCATACACTATTTTTGTAGGTCATGAACAATGTCTTTATTCCATTAACCATAAACCTCTTTATCTTTTAAAAATGTTCATAATTATTATAACTTCCCCCCTTAAAAGTTATCTAAATTGTATTATGCAAATAGAATATGCTAGTGCAGCTCATCTAATATATATAATGCTAATCCTTAAAATAATTTTAGAGGATGTCCATGGACCCTTGGCTAAGTTTCCTCCTTGTTATGGTTTGAGTATCAAAAACAACCTCTGCAATGCAGGGATAGAGCTTCAGAATAAATCCTTAGATCCCACATCAGTGTGAAATTCTTGCACTTCATTACACCTTTGATATAATTTTACTTCGGTTGAAAATTGATTTTTTGTTACTTATAATTTCTATTAATCACTACTCCATCATACGCATTTAATAGCTTCAATATATTTTTGACATAATTTTTTTCTCCAAATTATATCTGATTGTTCTCAATTATAGATTTACAAAATAAAAAGCTAATGTGAAGATTCACGGTTGCTCTTATTCATATGTTTTTTCTTAGCCTTTATTCTCTTATGATTACGTCAAGCCTGACATCTCTTTCTTGTTTATAGATAGATACATGTATCAGATTTCCAATTATTTGAAATCTTTCTAATTTTAAGATCTCGATAAAAAATTGATAATCAATGCACTCCATAGCTCTTATATTTCTCTAACTTTCAACACCTATTTCATTCTAGATCCAAAGCATTTCTTTATCCATTTCCTAAAAGCATAATTTGACTTTACTTTCGGATAGATCTATAACATTCTTTGTAATTTTGTTTTTGTTTCCCCTTTTTGTTATTCTAAAATAGTGTTTTTTTGTTAGATGTAATTTCAAAAATTCTCAAGCAACACTTTCATATTTTCTTGACATCATTATTTTTTTATTGAGGTCCTATATCTTCATTTTGAGTTCAATTAACTGGATGTCTTATGTCTCAGGTTTTGATATAAGTAAATGATTGGTTTTCTTAGGTGGAAGCTGATTATGCTAAAAGAGTTGTATGCAGGATCATATAAAATGAGTCAGATATCAATGTCCTATCGTGAAAATGAAGTATCATTTAAATAATTGATGCGATAGCAATTTAACGGCTAAACTTTTTTCATGTTGAGGAGAGCACTTTGCCCATCACACTATCATTATAAATAGAATAAATTATAAAAGGATACAATCCAAGCATTTCGTAAAAAGATAATTTCGAGCAAAATTGTGTCATCAGTTACAAACACTATGCAAAATCCAAAATGAACAAAAAATTACATTGAAAAAAGATTAGCAGGCCAAATAGTTTTAGCGAAAGTTTTTTAGTATTACCCGAACTTTCCATTGATTCCAAAGTCCTGTAGAACATGATATTCTTCTTCCCATCAATATTTTCTATCCTGAAGATAACTTAAAAAATGATGCTAAACCAAGATTATGTTTCATAACTGGAAATATTTTTAAAAATATCCTCCTCTTCCCTTCTGACCAAAGGGCCTAAATGATAATAGGTTAAACTTCATACATCATTATGAAATAAAGAATATCCATATGTACTTCCATTTATCCAGAGTAAATTTATAATATTTTTACTCGGTCCATGTGGGCTCAAAAAATTCGGCCCCGGCCTCCGCCCGTATCTTTTTTGCTTTTTCTTCGGCGAGGGAGTTTTAACGGATTAGGTTTCGGGGTAAATTTTGGGAAGGCAGATGGGTTTGTAGATAAGACAGTATCCAGAGATTTCGCCCTCATTTTGTGAGGACTTTATGATCTGAGTTCTGGTTTCCTATAGGCGCAAGCCCCTATAGTTAATTACCCCTCCCGATAACGAGAGAGAACTTTCAATTAAGGCTAGTCGTCAATCATATACATATATAGATACGTGGTATCTGACATATAGTAACAACAATGGGCATATGTTCTGGAAGTTTAAAGGTTTGAATATTTGGAAAGGTTTGATATTTAAAATGGAAATTGCACCATCTTGCACTTAAAGCGGATGGTGGGGGAATGAATGATAGACTCGATCAAGATCCCAAGGTTCCATCGTCCCGGGCCATCGTGGTCCCTGGTCTACTTAGTCAAAGGAGGTAGTAGACCCAACCTGACAGAAGGATCCTTGTCGGCAGCCATGGGTTGCTTCGTCCAAGGGGACCTTGTAGACCTGAGGTGAATGTTTGTCTAAGGAGACAAATTTGATTCCACCTTAGCTAACAGAGGTCTTTGTGCCTTATCAATCATATCCTATTGATTCATATCTCAAGGATTTGATGCCACTAAGGAGCGTATTGACTCTGGCCATAACCGGTATTTCGTGGTGCCATTTGGCGGCAAAACCACTCGGTTCAGAGGGCCCCGGGTTATAACCGTTTATCCTGCGCTGCCATTTGGCGGCAAAACCGCCGGTTAGAGGACACGTACCACATCCTTATTGGCAGGTGATTGTTTGAGAATGGATCCTAGTGATATTTTCGACTAGGCATTTGACTCTTTGTGAGCTGAAGTAGTTTTCATTTTTGTCCACCCCGGCAAACTGTTGCGGATGGTGGATGAATTTTGTTTTAAGCATTTGATTGTTAGATTTCAACTTTTAAATATTTATAATTTGGGATTGGGTTTTGGACTTTTTGGAGTTTTGGATTTTGAGTGAACTTTTGGGAGGCATTTGAAAATATTTGTGAAATATTTGGAATGGATCCCTCCGGTTGAGATTTACATTCAACACGGCCATCATCGGGGTGTTTGAGGTCATTTCCATTTGAAAATGTTTATGAACCTTGTCGACCCTATCAACTTGCTGACAAGGGATCTGGTTTCGTAGGCTTTGTGCCATTTGTTAGTGAATTCATATTGTTAAGGGCCTTGAAGGCCTAATATGAATGTATAAAATAAATATCCCGGGCAACTTCATGATCGCATATTTATCTGGTGGTTTGAACCCTGTCTACTCCTATTTACCTACTTAGGAGGATCGGGTTTCGTAGGCTTCGTGCCTTTGTTAGTGAATCCTCTTGAATATAGGCCTTGGCGACCTAATATGAATGTATTAAAACAAATACATCGGTCGCCACAACTGTGTATTTGTTTGAAGGTTCGAACACTGTCAACTCCTATTGATCTGCATAAAAGGATCGGGTTCGAACTTGAATTTACTTATCAATCGGCGCAGCATCCCTAGACGTCACGTGTACCAATAACATGCTCGCCGGGGCCCATGTGGGTTGAGATTGTATTTTCCCCTTTAATGTACCTATGTGCATATAATTTATAGTGCACGTGCAGGGGTACACCGAAATAATTGTAGTTGTGCAAGTAATCGCTATTTGAGTACATAACATATCATTTGAGAGCTTATACACGCCTTCTATCTGCTAATACGAGTGTTGCGGATCTGGTGGCGGTGCGTTGTAGATTGTGGACGCCTTCTGTCTGCTTGCATAAGTGTTGCAGATCCGGTGGCGGTATTATCTGGATGTCACGAGGCATCTCATTATCTTGATGTTGACTCCCCTTTCTTGTTCACCGGGGAGGATCTTCTGGACTTTGAAATCAATGACCGCTGCTTTATAAAGAACTTCTTTTAAGCTCTTCAGTGTAGTAGGCTTATTGTTTCTGATATTTGTAGATGTGGGAACTATATTCTTCTTAAGTGCAGGATCAAGAAGAAATTTTGGAATACCAGAAAGTTTAGTTCGTATTTGTTCAAACATCTCTTCCATTTCGTCAGGGTGTGTCCTTCTTCATACATCGGGTTGCCCTTGTACCCGACGTACTTGTAGATTTTAATCACCGTTGTCGAATGTGATGCTTGTACTTGTGCCCACAGTGGTTCGTTGTACCTATGATATATCACCGTTGTTATCCACAAGTATTCATTCGCAGGGAATCGTTGTATCCACTACGACCTCCTGGAAGTGTTTGTAGAAGAACCATTGTCGCCTACATCATATCCACCTTTCACCAATCTCAGGTGGTTTGTTGATTGCATTTGTTTGTAGGGACGGGTTCTCCACTATTGATCTCCAGTGTCGCCTTCTTCAATCAACAGGCACTTGTTGTTTGTGTTGGAGATTCCAACAGCGCATATAGGAGGGACACACATGCATTTCATTCTTACAGGTACGATGCACCCGATCTCATAGAGACCATTAGAGTCCATTACATTCTTCATTTGCATGCATTGAGGTCTTATGGTGTGTATGCTTGTACCTTGATTCGTCGTATGTCTTGTAGGAGAGCGGGGCACTCATTTACAATCAAATGATATTGATTGTGCAAAGACTGTATATGCTTTGGATTCTTCGAATACACCTTTATTGTTAACCCGTTACATGTTAGATTCTTTTATCGCTTGTAGATGAGTCGCGTTGAATGCGACAAGTCATTTATTACTCAAGTTTGATTCAAGTCTAGATGTTCATGTTAAGTTTGGAGTTGCAAGTCTTGGCACAAATCCTTGCACATTTGTTTTAGCTTGAGTCCAAGTCTGAGTTCCAATGTACAAGGTCCCTTGTTATTCTTAAAAGTTCAGGTTCAAAGTACATGTTCAAGATCTTCTGAAGTCCTTGCAAGTTCAATTGAATAATCAATTTGGTTTGAATTTGATTCCAGTCTGATTTTATTTCATTTGAGTTTTGACCTTTAGAAATCATTTAAATTTTTGTTTTGATTTAGGTCCATAAGTCAACTGCGTTCAATCAAGTTCCCTTGCATGTTCAACTTGTTCGAGTCATGTTCTATGTCCCCTGCAGTCTGAATCTTGTTCAAGTTCAATGTCCACCACACTTAGCTCATTTGAATTTGAGTTCGAGCCAATGTGTTCAATTTGTATTCATGTAAATTTGACTTAGGCTCAATTTCATGTTCGAATTAAGTCCCAAATTTTGTCCAAGTCCACGATGTCTCTAGTCTGAATTTTGGCAGCCTCCCGGCGTCTCCCTCGTTTAGGGGAAAAACCAAGAGGCAACCTTCCCCTCGACGCTACGTGAGCGCTTCAGGTAGGTGTCAAAAAATGACACCGCGGTCACATATATATTTTTATCCCCGCCCGCTACGTGAGCGTTTAAGGGTGTATTATTATTTTTGTTATTATTATTTATTATTATTTTATCCCCCTCGCACTACATGAGCACTCCGG
This sequence comes from Dendrobium catenatum, assembly GCF_001605985.2. Taxonomy (NCBI): domain Eukaryota; kingdom Viridiplantae; phylum Streptophyta; class Magnoliopsida; order Asparagales; family Orchidaceae; genus Dendrobium; species Dendrobium catenatum. Next base: position 132,919 of record NW_021318497.1, on the reverse strand, counting down.
GGATTACCCATCTCGTCGCGAGCGCCGCACCGGCTTCCCTCCCTACAATGCTATGTAAGCACGTAGGGGGTTTGCTGGCTTGTCGCAAACATCGAGGACGGGGTTTTAGGCGATTGTCCGCCTTGTCGTAGGCGTCGGACTAGCTTCCCTCCCCACAACGCTACGTGAGCGCGTAGGGGGGTTTGTTAGTTCTTCGCTAACGTCGAGGACAGAAATATGAGTTCAGATTATACCTTGGGGGATCGGCGGACGGACGGTGGAGGCTCGTGGACCGAGGCAAGGGAGAAGCAGGCATTTGCATCTAATAATAATTAATTAATCATTTAATTATAATTAATCCATCAATTATATTCGATTATAATTAATGTTATTTAATTATAATAATTATAATTAAATAATAAATTAAAATTAATAATATTTAACTATTTAATTATAATTAATCTATTAATTATAATTAATCATAATTAATAATTAATTATAATTAAAAATAATTATTAATTTAATTATAATTAATATTAATTAATTAATATAATTAAAAAATTAATAATCTCTCCCTCTCCACTCTCTTTGTTCGGCGGACTGGGGATTTGGCCGAGAATCGTATGAAGGGTAGAAAGTTACCCTTACAGCAAGTGAGCTCCTCTGGTTGCCTCCGATCAAAATGTTTTAACTTCCGATCCAGTTGGATGGGAATGCCGTCGAATGAGCAAAGCCGAACAGCTGGGTAAGAACCGAAGAGGCGCTCGTACGGGTGAAAGTCACCCTCTCAATCAGCGAGCTCGCATTGTGGCTTCCAATCAAAACCACGTAACTTTCGATCTCTCAGGAGGGGAAGTCGTCGAAGCGGGTGAAGTCGAATGACCATGAAGGGCCGGAGAAGGGGGTCTCGACGGCTGCTTGGAATAAGAAGGGAAGAGAGCTCCTTCTCTCTCTCTCTCTCTCTCTCTCTCTCTCTCTTGAAGGGTTGAGCAAGGATAGAAAGGTGGAAGAAGGCGGAGGAGGAGACCGAATGGATGCGAACCCAGCGACGTTCATCTCTCCGGCATTTAACGAACGCAAATCGTGTGGAGTCGTGTCCGATGCGACGCCGACGTGCATCGTGTGGAGCTCTTCGTGCTGAGACTGTGCGACGTGGGAGGGGAGTCGCAGCAATGTGCGATGTTCAGGTACGAATGAAATTTTATTTTGTTTTCTCGGTATAGGGGTCAACAGTTCGAACTTTTATTTGGTCCGGTGAACGGACGTAGAGCTACGTTCGGCCGACACTGAGATTGCGCCACGTAGCATGCACAAAATCACGTATTTGTCGATTTTGCTCGGCAATAACGAGAAATACCATTATGTGAAGACAAATACCGAGCAATACAGAGAAATACTGAGTTTTTTTTAGAAAAACTCGGTATTACTTGGTATTGTTCGGTATTACTCGGTATTGGTCTTCACAGAGCGGTATTTCTCGTTATTGCCAAGCATTACCTAGTAATACCGAGCAAATACCGAGTAACTCAGTGGTGACCGAACGTAGAGCTACGTCCGGTTACCGGACGTAATAATTGTTCCAACAGTCCATTGACAAACTCTCAAACATAAAATATATGGAAGAATTTGTAAATGTTGGTATTACAAAGTGAATAAAGGTTCGAAGAAGAATTTTCATGAGCATGAAGAATATTTTTTGCAAATTCCTTTATTGTCAAACAGGAGCTGATAGAATAAAGTTATAAGATAATAAATTTTGAAATGTAAGTTGGTGACTTGTCATAAAGTACCTCCATTTAAAAGAAAAAAGTAATGATCTTTCTTTGTGAATGACCTAAATCTGCTTGGTTAGAGAACTTGAAAAAAGTGAAAGCCTTCAATAATGAATAAAGGTTATCAAACTCAAAGTTGAGAGAAAGAGGCTTAATTTTAGACTTTTTTTGCTTGTTTATATCTATTATTCTTCATTAAATCTAATGCAAGATGACTCATCATTAGGATTTCCTAACATACATAATATGAGGTGATATGTTTTAATAAAACCAAAATTTGAGGGTTCACAAATTTCTAGTTGCCAATCAAGCTGACAACTCTGTTTTAACGAAGCCAAGCAGTAGAAGTTTTAAAGTTTATGTTTTGATGAAATGATGACAAAAATCTAAGAATTTTAGCTAGAATTTGGAAATCAATACAATCAACAAACATATGAATTAATTTTCATAAAATCAAATTTCCAACATATCAATTCTTATAAAAAAAAATTTGAAGTACTAAACTAGCCATTAACAATTATGTAGAAAAAATTGAGAAGAAAACTAATTTATTGAAGTATAGAAAAATTAAGCCTTATATTGATGTAATGAGATGACTTCCCCCAAATTAAGTAGCGCACTTATGTTACGTTTGAATGATTCCCACATTTAACTTGCATTCAAAAGATTGAAATCAAAAGCAAAATTTCATTTAAGCAAAAAATTATGAATTTCCTGCCTTAAAATATCTGCATATTGAGTCCTCATATATTAGGCTAGTAGATTATATTATCATAGGATCAATCTCAATTAAGTTTAATTTAATCATAGTTTTTATTTTTATTTTTATTTTCAAAATACCCAAACCATAATTTTTATTATTTTTTTGCCAATCAAGCTGACAACTTCCCGTTGGGCAACTCACATAAGGAAAACAAAAAAAATAAGTCCAAAAGATAAAGCATAACGCACATCCAAAGGAGCCCTTATCCCTATAGGCAATCATGGACATCTAAACCACACATGAACTCTTATATGCAAGACAAAGGTAGAAATCTCAATTCTTCCTTCATATCATAGTATTGCTATAGTAAACTGCTGCATTAAACCACTATATTAATAGCATAGCATGCATAGGCACTTGCATTAAAGCCACTTGACACTGCTCATAATCATCATTAATAATACTAAAAGCTACTACCTGACCCCAAACCATCACAACAATTTACCTAGCTTGAAAGGAATTTGACTTCAATGGATTGAATAAATTTCTATTTTGTGAAAATTAAACTAAACTAAATCAAGGCTAAAATCATGCAAGCCAAATAAACTAACAAAAAGCTATTAAATAAAATATACCCTTTCTCACACAAAACAATCCTTCTTGATCATCATTATAGTCATGTGCCCAAATAATAAATAAAATAAAACAACTAAAAGAAGAAACCAATCAATGAAAGGAAAAACATAAACTGCACGTAATTTAGATTTAATATGATGTTTTTGATGAGAATAAATATAGTTTCCATCAAATATGCCCAACGAACAAATTTAACTCTGATTAACTTAACATTTGATAGCCAGCAAACTACTCTGGACTTAAATTCCAAGTCTACTGTGGATTAATTTATGAATCATCATAGTGAAGTTTGTCTTTCTAGTGAATAAGGTATCTCTTTAAGCGACCAATAATAATGGAAATAATCTCGTTGTCAATAATAGCTTTAGGAAGAAGCTACATAGAAGCATTTTATGGAGAATTGAATGTTGAATAACAAGAAAGAGGTAGAGAGCTTTTACAATCCAAAGAATTGGAAATAAACCCATGAAATTAGATCAAATTAAAGATATTAAAATTAAATTAATACTAGAATTTTCTAGATTTTATGGAGAATTGAATGTTGAATAACAAGAAAGAGGTAGAGAGCTATTGCAATCCAAAGAATTGGAAATAAACCCATGAAATTAGATCAAATTAAAGATATTAAAAATTAAATTAATACTAGAATTTTCTAGATTTTCTAATTATAGGCATTAGTTCCATAATGTTGCACAAGAGATAGATAGAATCCAAGGAATTAAAAATAAAGCCATTAAATAAGATCAAGTAATTCTTTAAAAATTAGATTTATACCATAATTTCCTAAAATTTCTAATTTGTTGGAATGAGTTCCAAAATATTGCTAATTATCAAATGATCTTTTATTTTATGCATACAATTACTTCAAGGTTCTAGATGAAGTGTTTCTAGATTTAAAAGCACTATGATCTATCATTAGTCTTAAAATTTTAGATACCTTCTATTCATATTAGTTGAAGCTTATAATTGTCATAATTAGTAATCAATTATTTATTTGTCTCCTCACATAGGTCACCCAAATGTTGTGCAAATGATTATGCAAATGATATGAGGCAACTTGCTAATGAAATTGCAAGTAAAAATTCCTGCAATTATGACATACCTATGTGGACGAAAGTTCTTACAAAAAAAAAGGTTAAATGTGAGTTTTGATGACTTATGCACCTTTACTATAGACTGGACGTATGCATTTTATATTTGTTATTAACAAATTTAATGAAATATTGATATAATTTAACTTTCGCCTTGAGGTTCATTATCTGAGTTTGCATGTTGCTAAATCAAGATTAAAAAATAATGTCAACATTAGTTTACCATCTTATAAGAACATTATGAATGTATAGTTCATCCAAAGTTCGAGTTTTAAATTATTCATTGATTTATTAATTATATCATATATAATCGGTTCATCATCACATTTGGACATTGTATCAATTTTCATGAGAAATTTAAATTTAGCTATGCTATCATACTCAGCTGTACTCTAACTCTAACTCTAACTCCAACATAGATCACTTGGAGGTTTAGGTTCATGAATATTATATGTTGTAGATATAGATTCAAATTGAACATCATCTATAAATTGAAATTTTAATGACAATTATATTATGCAGCTTCATCCTCAAATGAATATTTATAAGCTATTGTTTATTCAATTGGATCAATCTTAATCATATATGATTCTTGCATAGCCTATTTTTATATGCTTTAAATGAGGTTTTACTACATTTTTCTTAAGAATCATCATAGATGGAACAATACTAACATAATGCTAGTAGCATGCCTTAATTTACATGGATGAAAACAAATCCGATAATATTTTTTGTGAATTTTATTTTACTTCATTCTTAAACTCTCGCACTAGGCCTTTATTGATGAAAGTACTTGTACTAACATAGTTTAAAGGCTGATTAAGTGTACATACAAAAATGTGTAATTTTTACATAATATTTGCATACACTTGAATTTTTTTGTTTATAATGCAAAAACTGATTATGCAATTCATATGGATATTCATCAAATGTTAGATATTGCTCCTTATTTAAAAAGGTATTTAAGGCACCAATAAGCACCAAGAGGGCCTATGCAAGGCTCAGCCTTTTTAATCAAGGCGTATGCTTCAAAGCTTTGTACCTCGACAGGCATGAAGGATTATGTCTCAAGTTAACTCACTAAAAAACAAAATTTTAATTTTTATAATAGAAAATTTAAGATTTTAGGTTTAGAGTTTAGATCGATTTTGAGATAGAGGGTTTAAGGCTTTTGATTTTTTTATTAACTAATTTTTTTCTCTGTTTATTTTGTTTAGTTATTTTCTTTTCCTTATAAGTTCTTTCTTTTTTTTTTTAATTTTCTTTTGAATATAATTTATTTTCATTTTTTTTATTATGATTTTTTATTTTCTTATTATCTTTTTAACTGCTTTTTCTTTTCTTTTCTTTTTTAATTGGTTATTTTTTTTCTTTGAATATTTTATTTTTAACTTTCTTTGTTGAGGGCTTATATAGCATATTTATGAATTATCTTTAATTTTGAGTTTCCTTAATTTTTTAGTTTTGAGGTTTATACCTTGAGTTTATACCTTATCTCGATAAGATAAAATTTCATAGTTTTCGATTTTAGCATTTTAAATCTTAATATTTCTTTTCAGGCATATGTTTCATGCTAGCTCACATTGATTTTATTCCACTTGAAATGCTTCGTCAAAATACTTAGCATGTAACACTTTTGTTTCAACAAATCTTACTTGAAATCAAAGAAATGATAATTCACTAAAAAGTCTTCCAAATCATTTATCCATCTTTAAAATTTGTCAGAATCATTCACTCCACTGAATGTAGGAGTGTAGTTTGTGTCCTCATGATAATTATAATGTGTTTATCCAAAACCATAGTTTACTTGATTTTCGCATTTAATATGTCGTACAGTTAATTAACATGATGTTGCAATTATAAGCTCTGATGTCAATTCAACGAAAGAAAACTCTAGTGTAAAGCTTCCTAATTCAATTAATATGATGCATAACATGCTTTCATGCAACAAAATGTTGAGGATTCATATATTACTAGTTGTCAATCAAGACAACTCACTTTTTAGCACACAATAGTAGTCAATAAGCCCTTTTGTTTATGAAATGATTACATAAATGATAAATCTATTTTTTTTTTCAAAATTTTGGAAATAAATGAAATCAATGTACAAATGAATTAATTTTAGCAAAATTAGATCTGTTATATCAATTTTTAACTAAATTCATTAGTACTATATTATTCAATAACAAATTATATAGAAAAATAAAAAGGAATAAAACTACCAAATGATCACATCAGATTAATGAGAGGACATCCCTTGGAATAAGTTAATTACGTATGTGTCGGACTCAACTTGCACTCACAAAGTTGAAATTGCAAGAGAAATTTTATTTAGGCTAAAAGTTCTGAATTACATATCTCGTAGCAACTATTTATACACTCATCATCCTAAGCTAATAAATAAGTTTAACAAAGGAACAATATCAATTAAGTTTAAATTAACCACAATTTGAATCTTTTTAATTTCCCAAAGCACTTTGTAGTTGCAATCCTCACGTCAGTCCCACATAGGAACTAAATCTCCCAGCTTCACACTAGGCAAAACCATCACCAAACAAACAGATAAGTCTAATAGATAACCAAACCGCATATCTACGACGAACAATTATTACGTCCTCTGACCGGACGTAGAGCTACGTACGGCCGCCAATAACATGTCGTCACGTGCTCTTACTCTTTACCGTGCGGCCCGACGACTTGACCCGTACCTGAACTCGGGAATGATATGTTCGCGTATTGCGAGGTATTACTCGGTATTTGCTCGGTATTGCTAGGTATTGCTTGACAATAACGAGAAATACCGCTTTGTGAAGACCAATATCAAGCAATATTGAGTTGTACCGAGTTTTTTAGAAAAACTCGGTACAACTCAGTATTGTTCGGTATTGGTTATTGCCGAGCAAAATCGACCAATACCTAGAAATACCGAGCAATACCTAGCAAAATCGAGAAATACCGAGCCATCCTGGGTCCGTTCCGGGTCGGGTTGTCGGGGCGCGCGGTAAATAGTGAGAACGCGTGGCGCGATTCTACTGGCGGCCGAACGTAGAGCTACGTCCTGTGACCAAACCAAATAAAAGTTCATCTACGACAACCTTTATCCGTATATGTAATTATCCAATACTACATGCATAGGGACTTGCTTATGAACTGTTCAACACTAATCACCTGTATCTTTTTTTTACATTTTAAGGTTTTGATTATGGGGACAAATGAAAATTGTTGGTATGATATATCATATAAGAAATAGTTTAAAGTGATCATTTGATTAAATTTTATGTTTATATGATTACATATCAAGCATAAAAGAAGCAGTTATTAATGCATAAAATAAACTTATGCTTTGTTTTGTTTTTACTATTAAATTAATTATATCTATTTCATATGCAAAGTTAGTCATTCACAAGAAGTTTGAATGATATACACTACTATAAAGACCTTTTGTTTGGAGTGATGTTGAGGTTTTTGAATGTTAAGTTTGCTAGATGTATTTAAAATTCAAAGTTAAGTTTGAACATTAAATTTCATTCAATTTAAGTAAGTTTTTATCTCCAATATATGGTGTATGGTACAACACTTTTGGTTCTTAGGTGCAGCATATTAACATGTGTGATGAACGATCAATGCATGATGAAAGTCCAATCAATTTTAGAATCAGAAAAAGTGTGGTTCTTATCTAGTTTGATAGGTGAGAGCTCAATGATAAAGATTTGTTGAAAAAAGTACTGTTACTTAAATTGAATCAAACAAAGGTTTATGTTTTGCATTTGGAGTAATGCCAAAAATCACTGAGAAAATAAGATTTTGACATCATTAAGTTTGCATCTTTCATCAATTTTTTATGTTTGATATATTGGTAAATAAATATTGAAATTTTTTGAATTTAATCCGTAACCATTTCCTTTTAATGTAGATCAAATTCAAAAGTTTGACTTTTAATTTTAGTTAGATTATCAGATTCTAATTTTTATGTTTACACACTCATGCATGCATTTATGTATTATTTATACACTTGACTTTATTCTGAGTTGTCTTGGGTTTCTAACTAATCTTGCCAAACTTTACATTTGCTCAAAGTTTTGTTTGACACAAGGACTTGGCTAAAAATATACTCATCCCTACATTATATTTTAGCTAATTATTTGTAAGATGGAATGTTGGTTTTTATTGGAGCTGATATGCAACGTTGAGCATATGCCACACACACACCAAATCCTCCAATTGCCCCACCCGCTCTTGCACAGAAAACCTGCTTCTAGAACCACTGAGGCTTCAGAGCAGGTAGACCATTGTTGCACCAAAATTGACCATTTATCAGTTACTCGATTGTAGCCTGCGAATGAATTGCTGCCTATGCAGCAAGAGCTTTAAGTTGTGGTTTGCCTGCATAAATGTTTTCTCCCTATATGTGTTTCTGCAAAATAATTACTGCCGCCCTAAACAGAACATGAATCCGTTATTTGTAAGTCAAGTGCTTCCGCTGAAGAATTGCTAAGTTAGGTTGCTTTAATTATTTGTCCACCCATTCATGTATTTGTAATTATACTTCTAAATGTCTTTATTTCCTAAACTCTTCATTATTATTTAGAATTCTGGTTTTTTACCTTCTCTACAAGGGGTAAAAAGTTCTTTAATTTAGTTAATCTACCTTTTATTTCCTTTCTCATATTTGATACTGTATGATTTCTTTCTTTCTGTAGGTGAATCAAAATCTGTATACGTTGGAAATCTTCCTGCAAGCATATCTACTTCTGACCTTGAGCAAGAGTTCAGGAACTTTGGTAGAATCAAACCTGACGGTGTTACTATCAGAAGCCGGAAGGTGACTTGCGTGGAACTTTAATTCATCAGTAATCATCATCATCTCTTGTATCTGCTTAGGCTGGTTTTATGAATCTTCATTTTACATTCATTCTTGTGAAGTGCTATATTGAGGTGTTTACTCTTTTGCACGGTTATTTTTGCATAATTTCTAGTTATGTATCTTTGACATATTTTTCATTCTTTTTAATCTTTCCTTATAAATTTTGTCTCAACTTACTGGTGCATGTGCTGCCCTATATTTTCCTTGGTACATCTTTCTTTGGAAATCAGCGTAGTTATTATATACCTAATTTATTTTTGTTATTTGTAGGAGGCTGGTGTTTTTTATGCCTTCATAGAATTTGAAGATGCTGTTGGCGTTCAGAATGCATTGATGGTTCGTTAAGTTTTGCTTATTTTCCCAAATCAGATTATCTTTGAAATAACTTTGCAAAATACTTATGCAATTTTTTTCTTTTCATTGAACATTACTACAAGTTTGCTGTAAACAATTTGACAGAAGCTTAATTTATTTATTTTGGAAATTGGTTTTATATGGCATTAAATTTTAGAAGCTATATGTTCCCTTCTTTGGTTGGCATGCAGCTTATGGATAGCGAGAAATTAATTTAGCTTGCTTTTCGAGTGTATGTGCATGTTTGTCTGCATATTTAATTGCTTATGATAGCTATTTGTTTTTTAGATTATTGATGCTGTCAACTTTTCTAGTTTTTTAATCGGTTATTGTTATCTGTAGGCTACTCCAGTGCTGCTGAATGGCAGGATCATTCATGTAGAGGGCAGGAGACCTAACAGTGGTGCTTCACGAGGCGGAAGTAAGTTCCTTAATTTCATAGAATTTATTCCTAGCTTTCTTTTCAGTGAAATGGCTTTCTCGATATCCGTTAGGACTCCATGTCCATGTAGTTTAGTACTAGCATTCAAGATTTAAGTTTCCCAGTAGTTTAGTACTAGCATTCAAGATTTAAGTTTCCCAGAAAGATTAGATTTCTAGCTGTTTAAGATTCTTGCTATTCATACCTGTGATTTAGGCCTCGTTTGGGACGACTTTCTTATTGCTTCTTAAAACAAATTTTTAGTATAAAAGTTAAAAATTTTGTACTAAACAGTTGTTTTAAGAAGCAGCAAAAAAGCTGCCTCAAACGAAGTCTTAATTTCTTGCTGAGCTAAATGCTTATCATCTTTTGGTTGACTTGCGGGTTGTATAATTTTAACATTGCAAATATGATCTGATTATTCTAATGAATCTCTGGGGTTATCCTGTATTTCATTACAATTGTTGCTTATTTCTTCATTTTGTCTTTATTTTGCATTCACAATTATGAGCAAGGTCTAATATCTTTTGGATTAATATTTAGCTAGATTAGTTTGGGATTCTAAAGATTCATTAATAGTGCTGTTTTGAGTGTGGGCCTGCAAAATATGGCCTTCTTTGTCATATAGATGTAACAATTTAGAAGTAAATTACTATCATACAACCCATTTCAGTGTCATTTCAGCCTAATATGTTTACTAATCAAAGTTCTATTTTTTCCCTCCTATGCTTATAGGAAGGGGTAGAGGAAGGGGAGGCTACCCTACAGAGGCCTCAAGGGGTCGGTTTGGTGGCCGATCATTTGGCAGCAGGGGCAGTGGCCTAGACAATGACAGAGAATATAGTAATCGGCCAAGAGCCAATGGGTATATCCAACGACTGCCACGCCAAGAAAGAGGCATATTGGGAAGTACTTCCCCAACAACAATGGCAGTCAATCCTAAGCTTTAGCTTCTTCAGATCTTCACTTAAATGGCTAAATGGCACAGCTGCTGCTGACAATCATGTAGCCCAGGCATCAAGGAGGCTACTAGCATTCAGGCTTCATTTGGGATGGCTTTCATTCTGCTTCTTAAAATAGATTTCTAGTACAAAATTTAAAAAATTGGTACTAAAAAGCTGCTTTAAGAAGCAGAAAGAAAATCGTCCCAAACGAAGCCTCAGTATCTCCACCGACGTTTTGGGCCTTGTTTTGGTTGGTTATTTTTTCTACAATTATTTCCTCCATGCTGCTGGTTGTATTTTTCATCTATATCTAAGACAGAGTTGTCGGTTTGAGTTCTGATCGTTTGTAATTGTGCGGTTCTGAGCCATTTTTCTTTCTTTTGTTCATCTTTACCATTTTGATTATTGTGGTAGCAGCTGCTGCCCAGTGTTAAAGAATGTTTTTTTTCTTAAATTATCTACAGTGAATGAATGATAATATATTTAAATCGCCAGTAAGTCATTCGTTGTTTTCTCTTTAATTTTTCTTCAATGCTTGTTCTTCTCAAGTTCACACTTTGTTGTAATACCCTGTTTCTCTTTTCCTTCATTGACATTAGTAGCAATAGTAAGTGGGGGATCAATTGTAAACTAATTACTCACGTTTTTAACTTGCCTCAAAGAATTAGCTGCTATTTGCACTTTGAAAATATGTTATTCTAACACTCCTCGTGGACAAATTTGTAATAATATTATGTTATATTGACATAAAAAAATATTGATTGGGTTTGTTACTGTGGCTTTTGGCCCCCCATCCCTCAGTATTGCGAAGCTCAACATAACAATGTTTTAGTTTTTGAATTACTCCATTGCTGCTCTCCAAACAACAAGAGGAAAGCTAACCACAGAATAGAATAAAGATGGAAGAAAGAGTTTCAGGACAAGTCTATACATAAATATGGCATGAAAGCCCTGTGAACTTTGCAATTGGGCAACTAAAAAATTCTACCTCTGAGAAAGTGCACTCATTCTCTGAGGTTTTTCTTCTTCCCATCACTGTTGAAACTTCTTTGGCAATACAGAACAAATTCTCTGTTTTCTCTGCACATGACCTTAAAGCAGAAGCCTGATTATGCTGGAACTCCCCAAAAATCTAATGATACGAGTGTCCTGCACGATCAAAGTCTGCATAACGGACAACAAACCCAAAACTAAATGTAGAATTAACAAGCCCAAGTGCAAAATTCAAAGACCATCAGAGCCAAAATGCCAAAAAGACGGTCACCTCATCCCCTAAAACCCAATGATCCTCACTAGCATGGTAACCTGGAACAATCGTGGGTTTAACGACTCAGACAAGGTTGTGTTTCAAAAAAAAATTTAGTAAGTATAGGTTAGATTTTTTTTCATTTTGCAAAAAATTTGTTAAGCCAAAATATTTCTTCTTTTAGCTTATGACCCTTGGTTTTTAGCTTCTCATAGATTTTTTCATAATGAAACCTCTTACTATAATGTCTCTTTCTCTTGCCGTAGTCGAATATGAGTAAAATGGAATGTTGATAAAGTTAGTTTTTAGCCCCTTTATACTTCTAATCAGTTGATATTTGACATCTGTTACTTTTATGTTGTATATGCCTTCAATTCCTTTGATGAAAACAACTTTTGTGGAAGCAATTTGCTAAATTAGTTGGGAACATTTCTCTTTTGTTGGGCTGTTATAGGTTATTTTAATTGCTGTAGATTTATTAGTCATGAAAAAGCTAGATGAAACTTACTTCGTAATAGCAAGCTAGGAGACTTTGATAATCTAATTTATAATATTGGTGACAATGATTTATCTTCTATTGTCCATTTTTCTCTTGGTATAACTAGAGAATTGATAACCCCATCCACATTAAAGTTGACAGAATTCTTGTAAATGGTGCTTGGATGAATTCTTTCTCTTGCTCATTTTACAAAATTAATAATCCTAAGTGTTCCAACTACTCTCTCATGACACTATTATTAGCTTCTATGACCAATAAAAAGCATAAATTCATGTATAAAAATTATTGGTCCAAAATTCCAGATTTTTGGGAGGCTCTTCTCATGTCTTTCACCCTGCCCCCTAATGCTACAAAAAAGAGTTAGAGATGCTATTTCTATGCAAAATGCTTGCCTTTCACAAATTCAAAACAATCCTCTAGATCAATACTCCTACTTTGAAAGATATTGATATTAAACTTTCTAATTGTCACTCTTCTTGGTCTGATTGGACATTGCAACGTGTTAAAGTTAGATGGCTCACAAATCGGAAATATGATCTCAAGTTTCTTTACTCTAGAATCCAACTAGACATAAAGGAAATTTGATTAAGGAGATTTGCACTCCTACTGGTGTTTTTACTACTCCTTAGGATATTAATTATGTTATTGTTCAACATTTTAGAAGTATGTTCAATTCTTCTCACTCTATCCCAACTGATACCTCTCCCATTCCTGCTAGAAACATTATTCTCACTCACCTTATATTCTCATTAATGACTCATGTTACTCATGAATAAATTAAAGGCATCTTTTTTTCTTCTTCTTCACGTTCTGCACCTAGACCTTATGGGAACTTTTCTATTTTATAAATCTTCTTGGAATACTTTTGGTAAACATCAATGATGCAGTGAAGACATTTTTCTCCACTTGTAGAATGCCCAGGCAAGCAAAAGCAACTATATAGCCTTAATTCCCAAACATGCTCATGCTGCTAACATTACTAATTTCAAGCCCATCTCTTTATGCTATATTTTTTATAAAATTGTGGCAAAGATTCTTGTAAATAGGATGAAACTAGCTATGCCTTTTATCATTAACCTGTGCAAAGTTGGGTTCATTCACAATAGAATCATCATTGATAACATACTTCTTACTTCTAATATGTTGGGGGATTTTAATATGGATGCTCATAACAAGTTTTTCTGTGTAAAATTTAATATTCATAAAGCCTTTGACATAGTATCCAAGGAATTTGTACTTAATCATTTTTCTATTAAAGGTGTTCCTAATATTTTTGTTTCATAGGTTAAAGGTTGCATTATGGATGTTCAATTCTCTGTATGTAATAATGGTGCTCTTGAAGGCTTTTTCAATACAACATTTGGTCTTAGGCAAGGTTATCCCCTATCTCTTTATATATTTAGTATTATTATTGATGCTCTCTCAATTTTCCTTGATGAGGCTACTAACAATAAAAGCTTTGATGGGATATTGGATTAACAGCACCATCTTACCTAAATCTTGTTGTAAATTTATTGAATGGATTTGCTCTATATTTTTATATTTTGGTAATGTGGAACTAAAGAATATGCATATTATTTCTTGGAAAGACGCTCGTGGGCCTAGGCCCTCCAGCGACCTTGGGATTCCTATTATTGATTCTATTTATCATGCTTATGGTTGCTCTCTTATCTGGCTGTTTTTTTATGCTGGTGGTCTGTTGATTGATTGGTGGAAGCATAAATATTATTCATTCTGAAAACCTGCCTTTTCTAAATTTTCTTCTTATTGAAAATTCTTATGCACTATTTTCAATATGATTAAACATTTCATTTCTTTAAGAGTTCATTCAAGCAGCTCTTCATCCCTCCTTTGGGATCTCTGGTGTAAAGAAATTTTGTTAAAAGAGCTTATGGATTGTAATTCCTTAGGGAATAGACTGAAAAATATGACTTCCTTGCCAACTTATAGCATTATTTCTAATTATAGTTGGAGTATTCCATCCTACTTTCCTACTCATATTTTTTTGGAGATATCGTTTGTGGCTATATCTCCCACCAATAATGAAAGCATGTGGCTTTGTTAAGAGAAACCCTCTTTTAGTGCATTTGTTATCCCATATTTTTATGAATACCCTTAGGTTGCTTTGCATAAATTCGCGTGTCACAAATGTTTTGCACTTAGGTTCTCTTCTTATGTTTGGCTGGCTATTATGAAAGGTTTCAAAACTTCAGATTTGCTTATTTACCGTGGCATTCTTGTTTCTAGTTTTTGCATTTTATGTAAAGATTGCCATGAATTTCACACTCATATCTTTTTTTAATGTGATTTACATTTTATATTCTTAAGCTATCTTGTCTTAGGTAGGAGAGTTTTTTTATGCGGCCTAACATGCACCCAAATTTTTACAATATAATGGATATGAATACTAGTAATCTCACTAAAAAAATTTATCACTTATCTAATTGTGCTATTATTTACTATATTTGGAGAGCTAGGAATTATAAAAAGTTTGGTTGTAATCTTGATTGCCAAGCAACAATTACTACAAAATAAAAAATATTCGTTCTTTTCAAGGTTTCTAAATGGAAGAATTTTGATGTTATTAAACATTTGGTCTCTTGATCCTGGATGTTTTGGTTGGTGTTGTTCTTACAATAATTTGGGGCATTTCTCTCCCTACTTGGTTCATTGGAATTCGATTATGTCAGCTTCTTCTATTATGCTATTGGATTTTCTTGACAGTTGCTCTTTATGTTTCTTGGGGTGTTTTTGAAGGAAGAGGATGAATGCTTGTGTTTTCTAGTTTCCCCTTGGACGATTGCTATTAGCTACCTTATTATCCATGGACATTCTATTGACCCAAGGGCTAGCTAAAGCTAATTACTCTCATAGGTCATTGGGACATGTCCCAATTAGCTCACCCAACCACCTTAATGTCCATGGACATTCTAAGTGATATAACACCAAGATAAAATCTTAAGAAAAGCTCACAAATTAAGACTATGTATCAAGATTTTGATCATTCATTATGCACTACTCCCCATAAAAACCTATGGATTACTCATAATGTCACAACTCAACACAGCACAAATCTTACATCTAATAGGTCACATCGTGTCGGATGCATAGCCAACAATGCCCAAGATCTTATTTGGAAGAAGTTCTTCTATATATAATAGCTACATAGACCCACTAATAATTTTAAAAAATAAAAATAAAATCATCTATTTTTATTTACCTTAAATCGTAGGATCATATATTTATAACAATCATGGACTCAATCACTATCATGATCAATATAACACTCCATGACTGCAAAAATGACCAATAGAAAATATACCTTTAATCTTTAACCTTCACTTCTATCTACTCAACTTTTTCTCGCTTTTCTTGCACTGAAATGCTTTGCCCAGTAGCTTATTCAACACCTAACCCATTTTTCAATATAACTACATATTTAAATAAACATGTGATTTAATTATTATAATAGAGATAAAAAGGCAGGTCATAATAGTAGAATAAAGCATTTTATAATTATGAAACTTATACATTGTAACTCAAAATAGTGATACTAGATGCAATGGTTTAATATATTATACATTGTACTGTATTGCATTTAGTGTCAACATAAACTCAGTATAAAGATGTGTCAGATTTTAATAATAAAATAATTGAAATAAACTAAACTTTCATAACACCACATCGGCCTTCCATGTACATTACATCAAATTATACCAATCTCTTCGGGTCTTTATACCTCAGAAATATGTCATCACATCACATCAATCCCCTAGGGTTCTTATATCTCCCAAGTATTTCACATGAATAGTTTTACACACTTATTCCTCACTTGTAATTAACATTCATAGTATATGTGTTGCCCTATGATCTAATAGAATGATTAAAAAATTAATCATATAATTTAACTCAACCATTAATAGAATAACTAAGGCCACTAAAATCCAGATAACAAAAGGAAATTAGAAATAGATCATTCCATCAAAATGCATGTAAAATATCCCAATTTACCTTCAATATATATAAAATTAAAAAATAGATTACAAAATATTACATTAATAACTCATATCCATAAGTGTCTAACTTTACACCTTTCTATTTTGTTAGGTCTTTTCCTTTTCTTAAAATATCAGAAAACTCGTAGAATGAGCATAAGCAGCTAAGTATACTCCTTTTCCTAGCTCATCATAGATATCAATGTCCATTTAAAATATTAAATAATTGAACCCAACCTATTTTCCAAATAGGTTGACCTAAACCCAAAATATTTTGGTTCAGATCTAGGTCGGGTAAAGTAATGACACCTCTAATTAGAAGACAAAATAATTCCTATTCCAATACATATAATCTCAGTTGGAGGAATCACCCTAATTTTAACTAGACAAATAATAATATTGGTGGTAACAATTAGTGGAGTACAAGTCAATCTAATAAATGAAGAATTTTAAATAATCCATAATAACCTATAGTAAATCCTAAACCTTCAACCAAAATAATCAATTTAGAGAGAGAAAATCACCTTTTGAACAGGTTGTTATTCAGTTAGGTACCCAGTAACAAAGTCAAGGTGCTTTAATTAGAAACTTATAAAATTAATTAGGACAGCTTGCAATATCTTTTCTTCTTAGACCTCATGGAACTTTGCTCAGTAATACTTAAATTAATCTAAAAGATAAAGGAAAAGAGCATAATAGATACCACTTTAGAAGAGATCGTGATTCATTACAACCAAAGTGAAAAATTTAGGCAAGTATGACTGGAGACTATAAATATATTGTTGTATTGGGAGGCAACTCAATTATGTTTTATGTTTGTATAATTTATTTTATAATTTATATTTTAATTTTAATTTTTTTTTGTATTTTATGTTATGTGTATGTGATGTATTATTTATAAAAATATTAATATTGATTTTGACCAAGTTTTAAAAAATTTTCTAAGAAAAAAACTAAAAAAAATTAAACTAACACCCAACACATTTGCAAGCCAAGCACCACAACATTCAAAAATAACATTACAGTGATGATGTCTCAAAAAAAATTATGGATTGCACCGCCATAGAATTTTATCAATAAACATTGTAGTGCTAATTTACCTTATCGAATGTCTCAGTGCTATAATCTCTGGCACTACAGTGTTGGTTCATTATCTCTACAATACTCATGGAAGTGCAATCAAAATGTATACTTTCATAACTTTTACATTATGATGCATTATTGAGTGCCCAATGTTATTTCCATCACTACAATGTTAGATCAAAATCATTATTATAACAGTCAAAGCATCAAAATAGTAGTCTTTATCAGTACTGTAATGCTTGTGCATGTCAATCGCCACTATGTTTCCCCAGTCAAAAGTTGATGCTTCATTTTCTAACTCTTAAACCAAAATGCCACGTGTCTCATACCACAACAACATCTTTCCTATTTAACTCTTTATCATTTTCTATATTTTTAAGCATCACAATGCTACTCTCTGGAGCACTACAATGCTAGTGATTTTATATATAGGAGTGCTTATTTCATTTTTTTTTCACTGCATTATCCCTTCCATTTTGTCCATATTTGTTCATTTTGTTTGTTTGAGCTTTGTTAGAAATGGTCCAAAAATATTTGGCAAGAAGAATGCTTCATTATCCTATGATAAGAGTACATTCATTTTTGCTGAGGTTGAGTAAAGGTATGGGATGATAGTGGTATCCAAGCAGTTGATCCTTGAGAGAGGCTTCCAAACATATGAGGGAAAGTAATTCAAATGATTATAAACTTGGTTTGTGACCATTTTTTAAGGAACCCTATCTAGCAGTTGTCAATATACTGAGGGAGTTTTTTTCCATTGGAAAATAAGTCATGGATAATAGGTGTTATATGCGAGATAAGTGGATACCCATCGATCCTGTAACCATCAACCATTTTTATAAGCTTCCAAAATTTGAGTTTGATGATTATACCTATTTTTTCTTGTGCCTTTGATTCTAAGAAAATTCTAAGAGTATTTTGTGAGCCTAGCTAATAGTGGAGCTGTCTGGAAGAAGATAGAAAAATTATTAATTTTCCTGCATCTTGTTTAATCCAACTGTCTAAGGCTTGACATTACTTTATTTCTTCTGGTCGTTTACCCAGTAAAAATATTAGTGAGATAATAAAAGCTTGTGTTGTTCTTAATTATGCTATTTAGGTTGGGTACAACATTAATGTGTGAAAGCTTATTCATTCTTCCTTGACTTACATTATTAGAGGCACTAATTATATGCGCTTGGGGCACCCATTTCTTATTTATTCTTTATATGTAAATGCTGGTGTGAGGGGAGATCATCAATATTTTCTATTTTATCCCTCAATAAAAGAAAAATTGAAAGCTTTAAAATAATAGTTGTAGAGGAGGGTGCACTACAGGAAAAACGCTGAAAACTGTCGGTTTTTTCCGGCGGTTAGTCTAGATTTACCGGCGGTTTTTAATGTTACCGGCGGTCTAACGGCGATTTGTAAACCGTCGGAAAAAATGGCGTAGGAAACCATTTCCGACGGCGTGTTACCGGCGGTTTTCCGGCGGCTAATACCGCCGGTAACCACCGGAATTTTAACCGTCGGTATGCCGGCGGTTAGGCCGCCGGTATTGTAACCGCCGGTAAGCCGCCGGTCACGTTACCGGCAGTTTTCCGGCGGTTTAAAACTGGTGTCGTCTAGTTCGTAGACTGCCGGACGGCTCCGTTAGACCGCCGGTAATTTACCGGCAGTGGACGGCGGTTATAGCCGTCGGTATTACCGACGGTTTAAACCGTCGGGTGTCCATCATAGAACCGCCGGCGGCCGTCGGTAACCGTCGGTAATTACCGACGGTTTAATATTATAACCGACGGCTTATCTTGTCCGTCCGGTATTACCGACGGTTTAAACCGTCGGGTGTCCATCGTAGAATCGCCGGCGGCCGTCGGTAACCGCCGGTAATTACCGGCGGTTTAATATTATAACCGACGGCTTATCTTGTCCTTCCGGTATCGTCGTTTCCGGCGGCCAAACCGCCGGTTAGCCGCCGGAAACCTGTAGCACCTAAAAAAAAAATTGACAGCATCCCCTTTATTTGAGGGAGGTTCACCCTAAAGTCTAAACCTGCAGAAAAAGCAATATATGTTGGGCAACACGCCGCTATATTCATCACAACCAGAAAATACAAACAAAATCAAAAATTCATCATAACATTACAATCACAAATTCACAAGATAGTTCATGATAATGTTACAATCACAAGTTCAGAAGTTCACAAGTTCTAATTAATACATTCATCAAACATAATAAACATCTAATCATCATCGGTATCCTCACTGTCTGCAGATGGCTGCTCCTGTTGGTCCTTCTTCCTTTGTTTTCCAGCTCTGTAGGATTGCAACTCTGCTTGCATTTCATTCTGAGCCTTCCTCATTTCTTCAATCTCTCTAGCTTGAACCCTTTTCATCTCTTCAATCTCTCTAGTAAGTGCTGCAACCCTCTCACTTACAGATTCTTCAGCTCCACTTGGATCATGAAATGCAGAGGTGTATGAACTGCCCTCAATAGCAAAAGC